>NC_068987.1:21081549-21082381 GCF_001194135.2 Octopus bimaculoides | reverse complement strand
GAACCTACGCTAGCAGAATAGTTAGCTCACCGGGCAAAATGTTTTGAAGTATTTCATCGGTCTTTACATTTTGAGTTCAAATTCCGCCGAAGTCAACTTTGCCATTGATATTTTCGGGGTCAATAAAGTGCAAGTTGAGCACTGGGGTCGATATAATTGACTTAACTCCTTCCACAAAATTATTGGCCTTGTATCAAAATCAATATAAAACGAAGTGTTAAAGGCATCGAGATGGTAAAATCGTTAGCACGGTGGGAAAATGCTCAGCGGCATTCCGTCTTTTAACGTTCTGAGTTCAAATTCCACCGAGGTCAACTTTGCCTTTCATCCTTCCGGGGTTGACAAAATAAGTACCAGTTAAACACTGGGTCGACGTAATCGGTATACACCCTCTCCCAAAACTGCTGGCCTGGAGTCAAAATTCGAAATAATAATAAACTTATTCAGTCAGAGTGGAGGCGCAATGGCCCAGTGGTTAGGGCAGCGGACTCGTGGTCATAGGATCGCAGTTTTGATTCCCAGACCGGGCGTTGTGAGTGTTTATTGAGCGAAGACACCTAAAGCTCCACGAGGCTCCGGCAGGGGATGGTGGCGAACCCTGCTGTACTCTTCCACCACAACTTTCTCTTACTCTTACTTCCTCTTTCTGTCGTACCTGTAATTCAAAGGGTCAGCCGTGTCACGCTGAATATCCTCGAGAACTACGTTAAGGGTACACACGTGTCTGTGGAGTGCTCAGCCACTTGCACGTTAATTTCACGAGCAGGTTGTTCCGTTGATCGGATCAACTGGAACCCTCGACGTCGTAAGCGACGGAGTGCCAACAAACAAC
>NC_068987.1:21080235-21080695 GCF_001194135.2 Octopus bimaculoides | reverse complement strand
ACATAAACACACACTCATGCGCCCTACCACACACACACTAGCACATATATTGTAGGCTTATATATGTAATGTTCCGAATATTGCGGTACCCTAATGCACCAATTGGCCGCAATATTCGGGATACTTATGTGCGTGGTTTTGGCAGTGTGTGTATGTGTGTGTGTGTGTGTGTGTGTGTGTGAGTATGTGTGTGTAGGTATTTATATATGTAGAACAAACTCATTGCTGTTCTGGACTGTATGTGTGTATACACACACACACATGCACGCACACACATACACATATACACGCGCACACACACACAACACACACACACACAAACATACACATGTGCAGATACGTATGCATGTAATTGTACATTCACTTAAGTGCGTGCGGAACAAAGCTGTGTGTCCTTGGCCTACTGTAGACCAATTACATCTCATTAACCATCCGGCCCCACCACCACCACCACCACCAC
>NC_068987.1:21078474-21079491 GCF_001194135.2 Octopus bimaculoides | reverse complement strand
ACTCCACACACACGTGTACCCTTAACGTAGTTCTCGGGGAGATTCAGCGTGACACAGAGTGTGACAAGGCTGACCCTTTGAATTATAGGCACAACAGAAAGAGGAAGTAAGAGTGAGAGAAAGTTGTGGTGGAAGAGTATAGCAGGGTTCGCCACCATCCCCTGCCGGAGCCTCGTGGAGCTTTTAGGTGTTTTCGCTCAATAAACACTCACAACGCCCGGTCTGGGAATCGAAACCGCGATCATATGACCACGAGTCCGCTGCTCTAACCACTGGGCCATTGTGCTTCCACATACTATTCTATATAACTACGTCATCCCACAACTCACAGTATTTCATATGCAAATACATCATCTCAAACCACGCAATATTACACTATAGAAACACACCATCCCACAACACATGATACTTCACTTTAAAAAGATCAACATCCCACAGCTCATACTGTATAAATACACCATTCCACAATACCTAATACAGCATAAATACACCATGTAGAAGTATAACCAATTTTATTGCACATCGATTTTAGCAACGGAAGCTTATATGAACCTCCAAGGGCCATATTGGATCCCGGTTGAGAACCACTACTCTGTAGCTTCTCAGGTACTCTGGTCTTGCTGCACCGTGTTTATTCCCTTTCGGGTGGATCTTTTCTGTTTCTTCATTCTTTGGGTATTCCATATATCTCATTCTTTATCCAGACAAGTGTTTTGTACATAAATTAGTTCTCCTCTCTCTCTCTCTCTCTCTCTCTCTCTCTCAGCTTCTTTCTGATAATTTTGTCCCGATCATTTTGCTTACTGCCTCACGCCGTCTTTCGCGCACAGACACACAATCACACACACACACGCACGCACGCACGCACACACACACACACACACACTCATAAACACACACACACACACACACACACTCGCGCATTCACTCACCCACTATCTCTTTATTATTGTTCAATTTTCTTTGTATTCACTTCCAAACGTAGCTGTCAATTTCTAAGAAATGCACAGACGCACA
>NC_068987.1:21075170-21077636 GCF_001194135.2 Octopus bimaculoides | reverse complement strand
ACACACACACACACACACACACACATATACAGTAATCCCTCGACTATAGCAGGTGTTACGCTCCAAAACTCCCGTGAGAGGTAAAAATCCGCGAAGCAAGTAACAGTACTGTACTGTATATATTTAAAAATTATTTTTATAATTTATATATATTTATGTTATTATTTTTATATATCATTCAACCACGGTAGCGGTTGAATATATTCTTAAGTCCACCATTACGTCAATCGCAGGAGCTTCCAACCTTCACCACTAATTCAGTTCTCAACTAAATTGTAAACTGTTAACAGTTTTAAAGAGGACACCTCATCCGCTATACTTTGGCATACATAGTTTGAGATTTGGTTCAGTAGAGAAAAAGTTACATCAAAATATGTGAGGTCTAAAGGGGAGCAGTTAGGTACCTATTCATCTTCAATTAACATAATTTTTTTTTTTATTCTAAAATAAAAGTATACTTTTCTTGGGCTTAAATGATAGAAAAATGCATGAGAATTCAGAATCGTTAGTCGTATTGAACAAAAATTAGTAGAAAAAAGTTATGAGGTGAAATATGAAATTTATTGTCAGTAAGTAGGAAGCAATGCTCAATGCAATAATGTTAAGATAAGAATATATTTCTAAAATGAAATTTTGCATTCTAACGCGGCGAGTTGGCAGAAACGTTAGCGCGCCGGGTGAAATGCATAGCGGTGTGTCGTCTGTCTTTTCGTTCTGAATTCAAAATTCTACCGTGGTTGACTTTACCTTCGTATATATAACTTTTTTTTTAAGTAAATATTTAATAAAGTTATTTTTAATATGGGTAAGTTTAACTTTTAGGATAAGTTTAACTTTTATAATTAATTTTCTCTTTCAGCTTTAATTAATTTGTTATCTGCTTTTTTTGCTTTTCCTTTTTAGTTGCTTTCCTTTTCTTTTTAGTTAATTATTTAATCAGGCTAGTTCATTAATGTATTATATGCTTCAGATATGGGGC
Organism: Octopus bimaculoides; assembly: GCF_001194135.2. Lineage (NCBI taxonomy): Eukaryota > Metazoa > Mollusca > Cephalopoda > Octopoda > Octopodidae > Octopus > Octopus bimaculoides. The sequence continues at coordinate 21,076,657 of NC_068987.1, read as the reverse complement.
AGGAATACAGTCATCTTTTGGCTGTGTCTTTATGGGAAGACCTGAAGGCATGTAGTAAGGCTGTCCAGAAAAGGCACTGGTTAAAAGTGCTTATATTCTAAATTTACTTTTTAAATATCAAAATTAATTAAAAGGGATTTTTCATAAATCAAATTTATATTTATGGGATGTAGGTAATTTTAACTTGTGTATATCTGATATGCTTTTACAATTACTGTTGTATTGAATAATTATTGATAGATCTAAATTAGCTGCAATCTGTGCTATTATCACCAACTCAAAATCTAGGTTACTTAAGGTGAGCCTGGTAACTGATGGTTTTGGGGTCCTGTTGTTTGTAACTTTTGGCGAGCCAGATGCAACCAACAAGATGGTAAAATTCCCTGCCATTAATTTGGCGTGGATTGGTAAAATCAAATAATTCAATCACATATCCTCTTTTACTCTTTTACTTGTTTCAGTCATTTGACTGCGGCCACGCTGGAGTACCGCTTTTAGTCGAGCAAATCGCTAGGTTACGGGAGCGTAAACACACCAACACCGGTTGTCAAGTGGAAATGTAGTGACAAACACACACACACACACACACACATACACACACACACACACATATACACACACACATAGATGTATATATATATATATATATATATATATATATATATATATATACACACATACATACACGACGAGCTTTCTTCAGTTTCCGTCTACCAAATCCACTCACAAGGCTTTTGGTCGAATGTAAAACTGTTTCTATTCCATGGCAAAAAGAATAAATATTAATATACATCTATGTATATAAGGCGGCGAGCTGGTAGAACCGTTAGCAAGTCTGGCAAATTGCTTAACGACATTAAATCCATCTTTACGTTGAGTTCAAATTCCACCGAGGTCGACCTTGCCTTCAGCCATTCGAGGTCGATAAAATAAGTACCAATCAAGTACAGAAGTCGATGTAATCGATAATCTACTGCCACCTGCTCCGAAATTTCAGGCCTTTGCGCCTATAGTAGAATGGAGTATATATCATAAAAACAAATATTAATATACATGTATATCTAAGAGAGTGTGCTAGTAGAATCGCTAGCGTGCCGAAGAAAATGGGGGAAATGCTCAGCGTCATTTCATACGTCTTTATGTTCTGAGTTCAAATTCCGCAGAAGTCAATATTGCCTTTCATCCTTTCTGGTCGATTAATTAAGTACCAGTTTAGCACTGGAGGCGATGTAAATGACTTATCCTTCCTCTGAAGGAAAAAAAAATATATATATATAACATATAGCATCGCAATTTATACTACGCTATATACTGCCTTTCTCTGTAGGGGCGACAAGATATTTCAACTCTCACTGATTATTGATACTTCACAAAGCTCAGGTGAGGAACACCATGGAGTTTTGGCTCTCACATCTGAAACAGTGCTACTACTGCATACAGAATCGTCCCTGACATCATGCAAAAAAAAAACAAAAAAAAAAAAAAAA
>NC_068987.1:21074248-21075160 GCF_001194135.2 Octopus bimaculoides | reverse complement strand
AAAAAAAAAAAAAAAAAAAAAAAAAAACGGGCTACCTGATGATTAAGCACAAAGGCAAATTTGATCTCGATGAGGTTTGAACTCGTGAGGCAGAAAGTGATCCGCTGGAAGCAAAATACTACAAAGCGTTGTATCCGACTCTCCAACAACTGCCGGCTGGTTACCATGTTAATTGACTGAGCTCTCTCTCTTTCTCTCTCTGTATATATATTATATATCTGTTCGGTGAGAACTGACCTGTGGATAAACTATAACAACAACAACAACAACGACAACAACAGCAACTCTATATTCGTCGAAACCACATCCAGATTTTTAATAAACAATGTGCGTAATACGTAATATTATTTCTAAATTCAGTATGACTGAAAGAAAAAAAAGAAAGAGAAGCTACGAATGGAACATCTATTACGTAACACTGCAGGTGGGGGACAGAAGGATAGAGAGAGATGCACCAGCTCTTTGGTAATTATGTTCAGCTGAGTAGAAACACGTAACATGAATATAACGCCCTGCGCGACCCAAGAATCGAAACAAAGATCTTATGACGTCAAACCACAGAATTTCGTGGTCACTAGATCGTACGAATAACCTAGTGGTCAATGATCTGAGCACTAAGTCGTGCGTATGGCTTGGTAACATATACCATGGTTACACAAACTGTTCTAGGTACCTATGTGGTTGTCAGCTGGCATGAACGCTTACTCTGCTCTCCGGCGAAATATCTAAGACAAGTGGTTACTCTTTTACTCTTTTACTTGTTTCAGTCATTTGACTGTGGCCATGCTGGAGCACCGCTTTTAGTCGAGCAAATCGACCCCAAGACTTATTTTTTGTAAGCCTAGTACTTATTCTATCGGTCTCTTTTACCGAACCGCTAGGTTACAGGGACGTAAACACACCAGCATCGGT
>NC_068987.1:21070006-21072833 GCF_001194135.2 Octopus bimaculoides | reverse complement strand
GAAAACAATTAAAAGTGGATTAGTGTTATGGTTTCTATACTATACACACACATTCACATAAATATATACATACACATAAATATATATTTATATATACACACACATATGTGTATGAATAAATATATATACACAGATGTATACGTGTGTACCTATACACACACAAACACACGCGTACGCGCGCGCACACAAACGCACAAACACACTCACACACACACATATATATATATATCCTATATAGATATGTAAAGAAATATATATTACACAAACACATACTCGCATAAATAATACTTTCTTAATTCTGTACAAGGCCTGAAAATTTAAGAGAAGGGTTGAGTTGATTATTTCAACCCCAGTGCTCAACTGGTACTTATTCTATTTACTTCGGCTATGTAAAGCCTGAAGAAATGCCGCTAAGCATTTAATCCGACGCGTTGAGGTTTCTTCTGCTTGTCGCCATATAATCGTCATATAAGCATTTAATCCGACTCGGTAACATCTCTGTTGTTTGCCGCCTTATATTCGCATAAACAATGATTTCAAATTTTGGCACTGAGCCAGTAATTTTAGGGCAGGGGGCCAAATCGTTTATATCGGTCTCTGTGCTCAGTTGGTACTTAGTTTATCGACCCCAGGGATCAACTGGTACTTATTTCATCGACCCCAAAAGGGGGTCATTGGTATTCAGTGGAATTTGAACGCAGACCGTAAAGCCGGGAGAAATGTCGCTGAGCATTTTGTCAGACGCACGAGACATTCTCACTCGCATAGTGGAGGCGCAATGGCCCAGTGGTTAGGGTAGCGGAATCGCGGTCATAGGATCGCGGTTTCGATTCCCAGACCGGGCGTTGTGAGTGTTTATTGAGCGAAAACACCTAAAAGCTCCACGCGGCTCCGGCAGGGGGTGGGTGGCGAACCCTGCTGTACTCTTTCACCACAACTTTCTCTCACTCTTACTTCCTGTTTCTGTTGTACCTGTAATTCAAAGGGTCAGCCTTGTCACACTGTGTCACGCTGAATATCCCCGAAAACTACGTTAAGGGTACACGTGTCTGTGGAGTGCTCAGCCACTTGCACGTTAATTTCACGAGCAGGCTGTTCCGTTGATCGGATCAACTGGAACCCTCGACGTCGTAAGCGACGGAGTGCCAACAACAATATTCGCATAATCCTTTCCTATTTTGGCAAGAGTTTGGTGGTAGTGGGGCGGGTGCGCAACTGGTACTCATTTTATCGACCCCGAATGGATGAAAGGCAAATTCGACCTCGCTGAAATTTGAACCCAGGACAAAAAGTACCAGGAAAATACAGCCAAGCGTTTTCTCTGGCATACTAACGATTCTGCCAGCTCGCGAATATAAGTTCGCATAAATAATCATTTCTACTAAAGGCACAGGGCATGAAATTTAGTGGGAAGGGACCAGACGATCCCAGTGTTTCACTGGTACTTAATTTATCAACCCCGAAAGGATGAAAAGTAAAGTCGACTTCGGTTGAATTTGACCTCAGAACGTGAAGACGGACGAAATACCGTTAAGCATTTTGCCCGGCATGCTAACGATTCTGTCAGCTTGCCGCCTTAATTCGCATAAATAATGAGGCGTAAAACATACTTATGTTGTATATGGGCATACACACACACACACACGCACACACACACACACACATGCACACATATACACATACACGCGCGCACACACGTACATACACATAAAAGAGTATTTATAAAGATGTGTTTTTTGTGCGTCTGTGTGTACATGTTAATGAATGTCTTCACGTGTTTATATTCGTGTGTGCGCACGCGTGTATGCTATATACGTGTGAGGGCAAGTATACAACGCCCGTTTGAGTGTATGTTTCAGGATAATTAGTCACATGAAAGACATGAACGTCTAATTACAGTCCAAAATGCTTCTAATTAAACAAACAAAATTTTAGACAGAGAATCCCCAACCAGCCACTGCGCTTATCTGCTTTAAGTACGTATTTAAATTTGTAAATATACGCACAAACAAATATACATGTATGTATGTATATACTGGCATACATACATACATGCATATATATATGTATAATACATACATACATATATATATATATATATATATATATATATATATTATACTTAAATACGTATCTGTATATTATGCGTATATATATATATATATATATATACGTATGCATAAATCTAGATATATAGACACATACACACACACATACATACACACACACACACACATACACACACATACACGCGCATACACACACACATACACTCACTGGTTATAAGTTATTAAGAACACATACACTGACAGATGATTATCTATGGATATAAAGGTACGTACGAACATACATGCATACATATGTTCGTATATGTAACTTTGTGCGTGTATATATCTGCGCGTGCGTGTGTGTATGCGTGTGTGTGTGTGCGCGTGTGTGAAACATGTATGCATATATGTATGTCGGGTTTTTTGAAACGGGAGTAAAAGATACTCATTACCACCATGTACTCTAGTAATCTTTTGCAGATGATCCAATAATCTTATACTCTATATTTTTGTCTACGTTTAATCGGTGCTTTAGGCATGAGAACCTAAAGACCATAGGAAAAAAAATCTCTTGCAAGATGGCAAACATCTGTTTGCTTTTCCGATGATGGCAGCTCTGGCACTAACTCGGTAATGTTATGTATCAATGTTACATGTCTCTGAAGATTTCACACTGGAATTTTATTATTTAACTTAACATCATATAACCAATAATCCTTTGTTGTTATTGAACTTTTCAGTACTCCATCGTATACACACACACACTCACAAATATATAT
>NC_068987.1:21064971-21066858 GCF_001194135.2 Octopus bimaculoides | reverse complement strand
TGGAGGGTAACTTTCTAGGTGCAATCCCATGGTCAGTCATGACCGAAGGGGGTCACCCCAATAATAATAATAATAATAATAATAATAATAATAATAATAATAATAATAATAATAATAATAATGATAATGATATGCTCTCTCACTCAATAATAAAAATAAAAATAACAACAACAACAACAACAACAACAACAACAGCCGAAGCTGCAGCAGCATGTAAAAATCGCCAATAAGATCTACAACAGTATAAACAACAGCAACAGCAATAATAAAACAAAACAAAACAAAACAAAAAAAATGCAGCGGCAACAACAATATCAAGATATGAATATGATACAGTGATATATTTGTCTGAAAAGTCTGTATTGGCGAAACTCGACGTCAGACTCAAGTACTATATTACCACCTCTTAATCACTATTGTTTTCAGTTACTCGGAGTAGTCGCTCCTGTTAGGGTCCCAGCTATGAGTCAATTTGTATGTGAATCAATGGGAGTGACGGACCCTTAGTTCTCATTAGAATTTCCTTCTAGGAGATGGTTAACTTATATAAGAAGAACTTCAAGCATAGTTGGTTTCTGGTCGTCTCACCCTCTGTTGTGCCGTCGATTTTATAAGTTGGTTGCGCTGAAAAATGGGTTCAGTGCTGTGCAAATCTTTATCTACTCAAAAGAAATTCACTCATAGGAACTTCTTTGACTCTCGGAACGTTAAGACGGATTTACTGAGTTTATGAATTGGCCTTACTCAGTTATGAGTTCACTTTCACCATGTATATATGTATATTCACATACATACATACATACATACATACATACATACATACATACATACATACATACATGCATACATACATTCATACATACATACATACATGATGATGGCAGTCCACTTGTGACCGAGGAAGACCATTGCTGACCTTCAGGAACATTGTGCGCTCTAGGACTAACATATATTTTGTATTTGCGACTCCGTTGGTGGCTAATGAGCTCTGCTCTTGACAAGCATACACGACTGCAAACATTGCAGATTAAGCTTTCCCCATTCACTATATGAGCCGTGCGCTTTCGCGCAGCTTGCTTAAGTTCTTTATGCTGGATACGTGCTTTCTCAAAAGTGTCGATCCCCTCTTTAACCTGCTTCCTCCATCTGTGGCGATGACAGGCATTGTTCTCCCAGTCAGTGTCCTACATACATACATACATACACCTATACGAAGTGGTCCAACTGAATTTGCACCATACACGGTCTAGTGGTTACGGTATTACACTCCTGACTGTCAAATCGTGGGTCCGATTCTCAGATCGGGCAGCGCGTTGTGTTCTCGAGCGAAACACTTCATCTCACATTGCACGAGTGCTGTGTAGAGGGACTGGAATGTCATAGAAACAGACACAACGTTTCCTCTGCGTGTCGTAAAAGGCTACTAAAAGAGCTTGAGGTAGGATTTGCAACTCCGACCTAGTGAACCCCTCATCAGCAACGACTATCCAAACTGAATCCTAGATCCGAGGAGTGGGGTGACGCCTGAGTGGCGCAGAGGCGTCATCCGCCAGAAGTTGTACGGAATCACCAACGAATGGTGAGGGCAGCGATGCGCTGTTACAGCGCAAGCTGCTGCTGCTACTACTACTACTGCTGCTGCTGCAACTACTACTGCTGCTGCTGCTGCTACTACTACTGCTGCTACTACTACTATTACTGCATACGCGCGCGCGCGCACTCTCACACATAGATATATTTTCGTTGTTGGCACTCCGTCGCTTACGACGTCGAGGTTTCCAGTTGATCCGATCAACGGAACAGCCTGCTTGTGAAATTAACGTGCAAGTGGCTGAGCACTCCACAGACACGTGTACCCTTAACGTAATTCTCAGGGATATTCAGCGT
>NC_068987.1:21063251-21064189 GCF_001194135.2 Octopus bimaculoides | reverse complement strand
GTGAGTGTTTATTGAGCGAAAACACCTAAAGCTCCACGAGGCTCCGGCAGAGGATGGTGGCGAACCCTGCTGTACTCTTTCACCACAACTTTCTCTCATTCTTACTTCCTGCTTCTGTGGTGCCTGTAATTCAAAGGGTCAGCCTTGTCACACTGCGTCACGCTGAATCTCCCCGAGAACTACGTTAAGGGTACACGTGTCTGTGGAGTGCTCAGCCACTTGCACGTTAATTTCACGAGCAGGCTGTTCCGTTGATCGGATCAACTGGAACCCTCGACGTCGTAAGCGACGGAGTGCCAACAACAACAACGTGATCATATCAGAACGGACTTTCTATTAATGTTGCTAAGATAGGAAATTTGGGTACACTTTCTAGTAGATGAAGCAACAACATCGAGGTTTCATCGTCCGTGAATTTACAGTAAATTTTTTATAATTGCAAATCCGTTCGATTCATTTAACCCAACAACGGTATCTTAATGCTAGCGATCTTTCGCTTTTTAATATATTCTCTGTACAGAAAGACAGACATCATTTTAAAATTTCTTATCCGAAAATTTCCAAATAATAGTTTTGTTTACATTTCAAAATCAGTTGTCAATTTACCATTCTCGTTCTTACTCTCTTTTACTTGTTTCAGTCATTTGACTGCGACCATGGTGGAGCACCGTCTTTAGTCGAGCAAATCGACCCCAGGACTTATTCTTTGTAAGATTAGTACTTACGCTATCGGTCGCTTTTGCCGAACCGCTAAGTTACGGGGACATAAACACACCACCATCGATTGTCAAGCGATGTTGAGGGGGACAAACACAAACACACAAACATATACACACACATACATATATATATATGTATATACATATAAACGACGGGCTTCTTTCAGTTTCCGTCTACCAAATCCACTCACAAGACTTTGGTCGGCCCGAGGCTATAGT
>NC_068987.1:21060760-21062444 GCF_001194135.2 Octopus bimaculoides | reverse complement strand
AGAGGCTGTATTTCCCCATTACACTTAGAAAACTTGATGTCTTTTAATGAAATTTTTTTGGTTGTGACTTATTTTAATACAATATTTATGTGTACATTTTCATAAATGTTTGTCTGAGTAGATTTCTACGCATGTGTGAAATATCGGACGAAAGTGATACATTAGAAGCAAATCAAAATATTGTCCGAAAATGAACTCAAAACTGTGCGACCCAACCTAGTTGCCGAGGTTATTTTAGTTGTAAAAAACAATTGGTGAGTCAAAAACAGTTTATTTGGTAGATAGATAATAAGCAGCTTTCTTTATTATAGTACACATGTGATTAATTCGGAGAAACATTACTTTCATTATTCACACATCGTCCCTCTCGTAATGCTACACTTTGTAATTTTGGTTCAAATTGAAAGTGTGAAACTATTTTCATTTTCTAATGAAACCTGGTCGTTGTAGAGAAGAGTATTTGAAATAACTATAGCTGGTTATGGAGATAACGTAGAAAATATACAAATGAAAATAAAGTTTATTTGACATGCATAATTAATTTGATTGTTCTGGAAAGCGGCGAGTTAGCAGAATGGTTAGCATGCCAGGCGAAATGCTTGAGCGGTATTTCGCCTGTTCAACTACCGCCGGGGTCAACTTTGCCTTTTATCCAATCGCGGTCGATAAATTAAGTATCAGTGAGACACTAGAGTCGATGTAATCGACTGGTCCCCTTCCCCGAAATTTCAGGCCTTGTGCCTAGAGTAGAAAGGATTTGATTGTTCTGGTCTTAACTTCAGTTGGTAAAAAATAGAAGACATTTGACGACACCCTTTTGTTTGTAATTGGCTATCCTGTTGCCTATTCAGTCTGAGGAATATTGAAATAATACCCATCTTGTCCATTCCACAGAATACGATTATACTGGAGAACTTCATAAGAGAGATGGGTCTGTGAAACACGTTTAAGATTGTTATCTTGAACACGAATGAGAATAGTTGTATGCTGTCAACTTAATGTTGACAGTCCCATGAAGGGAATAATACTACTGTTGTTTAGACCTAGGAAGCTGCACCGCTTCCTGTCGGCCTTGACAAATTTCCTGTGTCCTTATGTTTACAAGGGGGAGACAAGCACCTCCACCCTTTCGGGTCGATAAAGCAGTACTGGGGTCGATGTAATCGGCTTATTCTTGAAACTGCTAGCCGTGTGTTAAAATTTGAGGCCATCGTATTGATAAAATAACATGTACAATTGTCATTTAATGTCGGCAGTCAGTCTTTGTAACACTTCATTTTGATGAATCGTAGCAAGTGGGTTTATGAAAAATAGCGTTAGCAAATGAAAAAGGGAGTAAGAGATTTAAAAAAAGAAAACTGTGAAGCGCTGGTTGGCATAGATGGTGAACGACCTCGTTAACGGAGAATCGACAAATATTCTATTGTTCTAACAATAAAGACGAAAGGCCAACATAACATGGAGGTGAGAATGGTCATTGGAATAATTTAAGGTCCAAATTTAAGTTCATGAAACAGGAAGAATTACGGCTTTACAAAGTGAAAAAAGAAAAAAATGCAAAACAAAAAATAAAATGTTGAAAGGAAACCAAGCAACTACAAACGCACATCACACGAATGCAACAGTACACTCACTCACACACACACACACACACACACACACACACACACACACACACACACAC
>NC_068987.1:21059587-21060700 GCF_001194135.2 Octopus bimaculoides | reverse complement strand
TATATATATATATATATATATATATATATATATATATATATATATGTATATATGTATATATAAATATATATATATATATATGTATGTATATAAATGCATCCTTATGTGAGTATGTGTGCATATGTGTGTGTGTGTGTGTGTGTATATGGGCGCTTACACACGCGCGCGCGCGTGTCTTTGTGTGTAGTGACATTAAGCTGTTTCAAAAGACAAGTGGAGACAGAATAGACAATATGTTTTGAATAATGTGTCATTTCATCACCTGACCTTTGCTCTCTTAGTTTTATACAATTTTTTATTTGTTTTGCTTTGTTTCTAAACATTACAGGCCTCTCTCTCTCTCTCTCTCTCTCTCTCTCTCTCTATGTATATATAACTCACTTCCTTCTCACTTTACTTCTCTTCCCACTTTCCTTCATGTGTACGTATGCATTGTGTGTGTGTGAATCTACATATATATGATATATGTAAAATATAATACATTATATAACATGATAGATAGATAGATAGATAGATAGATATTATTTCGCTTAATCATAGCGAGACTAATAACCTGGTGTTGGAATTCAGTATACACATACTTCAGAAAATAACGTTAGAGTACAAAGCGTAATAAGGAGTTATATAAGTGACAAGGGAACAAGAAATTATCTAATGAACCTCGTTATATAATTGCATGATCCCTTGGCATATAATCCTTTATTACGCTCTGTACTCGACTATAATGTAATCCCTCGACTATCGCGGGTGTTACGATGTATATATATATTTTATTTTAAATGCAAAACACCACGAAGGAATCGACGTAAGCTTAAATAATAAACCGCAATAGATGAACCGCGATAGATGAACCGCGATAGATGAACCGCGATAGGTGACCTGCGATAAGGCGACGGATCACTACTCTTTTACTTGTTTCAGTCATTTGACTGTGGCCATGCTGGAGCACCACCTTTAGTCGAGCAAATCTACCCAGCGACTTATTCTTTGTAAGCCTAGTACTTATTCTATCGGTCTCTCTTGCCGAACCGCTAAATTACGGGAACGTAAACACACCAGCATTGGTTGTCGAGTGAAGTTGGAGGGACAAACACAGACACACAAACATACACA
>NC_068987.1:21058586-21059444 GCF_001194135.2 Octopus bimaculoides | reverse complement strand
GACTGTGGCCATGCTGGAGCACCGCCTTTAGTCGAGCAAATCGACACCAGGACTTATTCTTTGTAAGCCTAGTACTTATTCTATCGGTCTCTTTTTGCCGAACTGCTAAGTTACGGGGACGTAAACACACCGCCATCGGTTGTCAAGCGATGTTGGGGGGACAAACACAGACACACAAACATATACACACACACACACACACACACACACACACACACACATATATATATATATATATACATATATACATACGACAAGCTTCTTTCAGTTTCCGTCTACCAAATCCACTCACAAGGCTTTGGTCGGCCCGAGGCAATAGTAGAAGACACTTGCCCTAGGTGCCACGCAGTGGGACTGAACCCGGAACCATGTGGTTGGTAAGCAAGCTACTTACCACACAGCCACTCCTGCGCCTATGTATATATGATTTAATACGATAAAGTGTTCCCTGATGTTCTATTGTGGTTGAGGACCTATATGCATTTGGAACGTCTATTGCAGGCCTCCAAAGAAGCATAGTGGTGAAATGCACGTAGAAACATTAATGTAAATAATATTGCAATGAGAACTTGTGACTGCGCCTTATATATTTATAAAGGTAAATAATGTTCAAATGTATATTCCCTTTGTCTTGCATCTTTCATTTGTTCCGGTCACTGGATTGCAGTCAGGTTAGGGCACTGCCTTGAAGGGTTTTAGTCGAACAAATGGACCCCGATATATATTATTTCATTCTATTACTTATTCTATCGGTGTCATTTTACCGAACCGCTAGCCTGCAGTGATGCAAACAAACCAACACCAGTCGCCAAGGGTGGGATACAAACATAAGGACACACATGCATGCATGATTGTATA
>NC_068987.1:21057074-21058102 GCF_001194135.2 Octopus bimaculoides | reverse complement strand
TATATATATATGTATGTATGTATTCATGTATGTATGTATTTATGTATGTACGTATGTTTGTGTGTATGTATTGTGTATGCATGAATTTATGTATGCATGCATGTATGTATGTATGCATGCATGCATATACGTATATATGTATACATGTATGAATGTATGTATGTATGTATGTATGTATGTGTATATGTATGTGTTTATATATGTATGCATGTGTGTGTCTATGCATGTATACATGTATGTAATTACGTGTATGTATGAGTGTATATATGCTTGTATGTGTATGTCGAATGCTTCCACTCAAAACCTTAAAGAGCTTATTATTATTTCTAATCATTGCATTCAATAGAATAATTATTATATTCACAGACCGCATTGGTACTTCATGTGTCACCATCAAAACAGCATTATTGTATTCTTTGAGGCTCTTCTGAGTAAATTTACGTAAATAATAATGTTGTTTCAATAATGAGTGAAGGGAGAAGGCGGCGAATGTCAACAGTCCCGCTATCCATCGGCAAAGCAACAACAGCAATACCAGTTATTACTCCGCAGGGCGTAACCTTGCCAATGTCGCTGCAGTATTTTATGTTTTAAAGGCAGCAAGCTGGCAGAAACGTTAGCACGTCGGGCGAAATGCTTAGCAGTATTTCTTCTGTTTTTACGTTCTGAGTTCAAATTCCACCGAAGTCGACTTCGCCGTTCATCCTGTCGGGGTTAATAAATTAAGTACCAGTTGCATACTGGGGTCGATTTAATCGACTGGCCCCCTCTCTCAAAATTCCGGGCCTTGATCCTAGAGTAGAAAAGAATATTTCCTCTTTAATAAGGCGGCGAGCTGGTAGAAACGTTAGCATGTCGGGCGAAATGCTTAGCGGTATTTCGTCTGTCTTTACGTTCTGAGTTCAAATTGTGCCGAGGTTGACTTTACCTTTCATCCTTACGGAGTTGATAAATTAAGTACCAGTTGCATACTGAGGTCCATCTAATCGACTGGGCCTCCCCACTCCCCCAAAATTTCGGGCCTTGTG
>NC_068987.1:21054295-21056804 GCF_001194135.2 Octopus bimaculoides | reverse complement strand
AAATCACTGCATACACCATTTTATCAATTTCAATGAGATCACTGAAAATCTCTCTCAAAATAATGAGAAGAAAAAGGGAATGCAGTCCACCTTTTTTTTATCATTCCGTAGAATAACAGAATGCCTTTTTATTATTCAGTGGAATAACAGAATGCATTTCTATTATTCAGTGGAATAAAAGATGCGAGCTGGCAGAATCGTTAGCAACACTGGCGAAATACTTAATGGTAAACGTCTGCCGCTACGTTCTGAGTTCAAATTCCGCCGAGGTCGACTTTGCCTTTCATCCTTTCGGGGGTCGATTAAATAGGTACCAGTTACGCACTGGGGTCGATGTAATCGACTTAACCCCCCTCCCCCAAGCTGCCCTTGTGGCAAAAAATTTGCAATCATTATTCAGTGGGATAACTGAATGCCAGTTCTCTGGGCGGATGTTCAAGTAGCTAATACAGCTTGACTTTCAATACTAGAACGAATAAATTAGAACGAATAAATTAGAACGAATAAATTAGAACGAATAAATTAGAACGAATAAATTAGAACGATGTGAAGTGTTTTGTCGCAGAAATGTGTTTTATCTTTTAATTTTTACTCATTTCAGTCATTTGACTGATGTCATGTTGGGGCACCGCCTTGAAGGGATTTAGTCGAACAAATCGATCCCAGGACTTTATTTTTTAAGCTTAGTACTTATTCTATCGGTGTCTTCTGCCGAACCGCTATGCTACTGAGCCGGAAACACACCAACACCGGTTATCAAGCTGTAGTGGGGCTGTGGGGAACACAGACACAAAGACGTGCACGCATATAGATACGTATACACACACACACACATACATACATACATACATACATACATACATACATACATACATACATACGTACGTACGTATGTATGTATGTATGTATGTATGCATGTATACTATACTTCTTTCGGTTTCCGTCTACGAAATCCACTCACAAGGTTTTGGTCGGCCCATAGCTATAGCAGAAGATACCACGCAATGAGAGTGAACCCGGGACCACGTCTACGCCCATAGATTTTTTTTTTTTCTGGCTAAGATTGATTAGATATGATTATAACAAAGAGATCAATCTTTCCATATTTTGACACCGTTGTCGCTGCTGTTTCATATTGCAAGGTGATCCGCGAAAGGAAGATGACGATATTACCATGCACCCAACTTGTAGTTCTTTTCAATTTTGCAGCATTTTAAATCATTTTCTTCCATTTTCTTCTATCAACATCTACAAACGGCTTTCTTTTGATCACTGTTTTATCATACGTTGTGGAGGCACAATGGCCCAGTGGTTAGGGCAGCGGACTCGTGGTCATAGGATCGCGGTTTCGATTCCCAGACCGGGCGTTGTGAGTGTTTATTGAGCGAAAGCACCTAAAGCTCCACGAGGCTCCGGCAGGGGATGGTGGCGAACCCTGCAGTACTCTTTCACCACAACTTTCTCTCACTCTTACTTCCTGTTTCTGTTGTGCCTGTAATTCAAAGGGTCAGCCCTGTCACACTGTGTGTCACGCTGAATCTCCCCGAGAACTACGTAAAGGGTACACGTGTCTGTGGAGTGCTCAGCCACTTGCACGTTAATTTCACGAGCAGGCTGTTCCGTTGATCGGATCAACTGGAACCCTCGACGTCGTAAGCGACGGAGTGCCAACAATAACAACATATCACACGTTACTCACTGTGTAGTATAGCTGGGGTCCCTAATCATCAGGTCGCAGATCATTTGGTACTCAGCCGCACAAAAAGGATTGGCATTTTATATATATTACATCAGCCCTCGAACTGGACGCCACTGCACTGTTCTGAAGATCACAGCTATCTCGTCTAGAGTGAGAACCATGCACTGTAATAATTTGAGATTCTAGGGCCCCCAGTATTTAATGCGTTGCTAAAACATCTGAGGGAACTTCATGGAATAGGGGGTAGATGTTTTCAAGAAACAATTTGACTTCCTGCTATTCAAGGTCCCAGATGAACCTATATCAAGACAGGAAACTCAAAAGAGTGCAGCAGTGTCGAACTCCCACCTTCACCAAGGCCAATCACATCAGACCGGCCAGTGAAAAGGTGATTACACTGGCGGTGCTCTAGCGTGGCCGCAGCATTAAGGTTGAAACATATAAAATAATAAAAAGAGTATGCGTAATGTATAATACATATATAACGAAACAGTGGAGGCGCAATGGCCCAGTGGTTAGGGCAGCGGACTCGCGGTCATAGGATCGCGGTTTCGATTCCCAGACCGGGCGTTGTGAGTGTTTATTGAGCGAAAACACCTAAAGCTCCACGAGGCTCCGGCAGGGGACGGTGGCGAACCCTGCTGTACTCTTCCACCACAGCTTTCTCTCACTCTTACTTCCTGTTTCTGTTGTGCTTGTATTTCAAAGGGTCAGCCCTGTCACACTCTGTGTCACGCTGAATCTCCCCGAGAACTACGTTAAGGGTACACGTGTCTGTGGAGTGCTCAGCCACTTGCACGTTAATTTCAC
>NC_068987.1:21053255-21053726 GCF_001194135.2 Octopus bimaculoides | reverse complement strand
CAAAGAACGAAAGGCTTTCACTTTCGTTTCATTTAAAGCCAATAGGTATTTCAATGACAAAACTAGTGAATATTCATATCCTTGCCTCCTTCCTCCCTCCGTTCAAATTTGCTCCTCTCCCTCCTTCCCCCCTCTCTCTCTCTCTCTCTCTCTCTCTCTCTCTTCACACTCTCTCTCTCTTCACACTCTCTCTCCTTCGCTCTTTCTCTCTCTCTCTCTCTCTCCCTCTCCTCGATTTCTACTCTTCTCTCACAAGTTTAATTTCCCTCTCACCCTTATTCTTTCTAATGTTGCTTCGCCACCTGTCTTTCTCTTTTCACTCCTTCCAAATTCGTTCTCTCCCTTCCCAAGCCCTATCTCATGTGCGTGTCTGTGTGTGTGTCTCTGTCTGTGTGCATGCATGTTTGTGGTGTATGTATATAAATATATATATGTGTGTGCATGAGTATATATATATATATATATATATAT
>NC_068987.1:21050630-21052823 GCF_001194135.2 Octopus bimaculoides | reverse complement strand
TATATATATACATATACAGTAGTGTATTGAAATAGTTATTATAGAAGGTTAACAACACATTCAGACTAGATATTTCACACATATTTAGATATATCTAACATCTATCTTTCGTGAAAATTTCAAGTGGACAGAATCAATATTCGTAAGTTATGAGGAAATAAACAAACAATCTTCCAAATTGCAGCGGCCAAAAGTTAAGGGTCACTTAGAAAAAAATGAACTACTAACAGTGGTATTTGTTGTTTAGAAGACTGTTAATGGGCTAACAGTTACTTCTTATGATCTTAAATTATTGGAACGTTCAGCTGTCAACATGTAAGAGACGACCGGTGTCCTGTGATGTAAAACAAAGGATTGTGTGCCTTCACCAAGAGGGCAAGTCAAATTCTCTGATAGCAACTACTGTAGGAAGGTCTAGAAGTGTTATGCAACGTATTGTAACTCCTTTTAAGTCATCAGGATCGACAGATGCTAAACCCACATTCGGTAGACCTCGTAAAACTTCACCATAACAGGATCGAATTATGGTTAGAACGTCACTGAAAGATAGGTTTAAGAGTGCTGCTGAGATATCCCGCGAGTTAATTCAGCTTCCAATGTCGACGTATCGCGCAAAACAGTTTCTCGGAGGTTACAAGGTTCTGGGTTGCTTGCTCGGGCACCGGCAAAGAAACTTTGATCTCCAAGAAGAATCAAAGAGCTCGTCTTCGTTTCGCTCACGAACATGTCATTTGGATAGGAGAACAATGGACTCAAGTTCGTTTTAGCAATGAATCGAAGTTTAATGTGATTGTTTCCGATGGCGGAATGTACGTCCGACGAAGAAGTGACGAAAGGTTATCTCGTGCATGTGTGAAGAAAATAGTGAAATATAGAGAAGGTAGTGTAATGGTATGGAGAGTGATCTCTGCTGCTGGTCCTGGTCCATCTATTCGCCTACAAAGGACTATTAATGCTGATATCCACAAGCAGATTCTTAGACAGCATGCCCTTCCACATCTCCGATCCTCGTCAGTTCAACCCCCTATCTTCGTGCAGGAGAACGCTTCCTGTCACCCTGAGAAGACGGTCAAAGATATTTTTGAGTGATGAAGGAGTTGATCTCATGGACTGGCTCCCTCAAAGTCCCGATCTTAACCCTATAGAAAACGTTTAGAAAAAGATTATTGGAGAGGGGTGTAAAGGAGAAATCCGAAGAACCAAGATGAACTCTGGGAATTATTTGAAAAATGAACGGAACAATATTACTCCATCATTTTGCAACAAATTATTTTTCAGCCCAATGGTAACAGATGTCAGGAGGTCATTGATAGTAAAGGGATACTCACAAAATATTAATAGTAAGGGATTGGTGCGACTCTACCCTGTACTGTTTGTTCTCTCTCTCCCCCTTTCGTTTTCTCTCTCTTCTTTTCTCTAATTCTTTTTTCTCCCCTTCTCCCCCTTTCGTATTTTCTTTCTCAAAATCTTTTTTCTCCGCTTCACCGTTTTCTATCTGTCTGTCTGTCTGTCTGTCTGTCTCTCCCTCTTCTTTACTCTCTCCTTCTTCTTTACTCTCTCCCTCTTCTTTACTCTCTCCCTCTTCTTTACTCTCTCCCTCTTCTTTACTCTCTCTCGTTGCTCACACGTGACCATCGTCCATCTTTCTTTTGAAGTGGCGATAAACATTTCTTATATATATGCATATATACGAGGAGTGTCCGAAAATTTTTGAGCCTAACCTAGAATCGGGGCTGCTATATAGTTGAAACAATTTTTTCTCGTAAGTACAGTCTTTTCGGAGTATTATTGCTCATTTTCCTGATTCTGATATTTTAATTTTTTTGCTGCAGATTTTTGAATAAACAAGCGTCGAATTTTCAAGGAAAATGGAGAAAACTGAGTATCGTGCTGTCATAAAGTACCTTCATTTGAAAGGCATGACTCCATCAGAAATCCATGAAGATATGGTGAGAACCTTAACAGACAATGCTCCTTCATATGCAACAGTCAAACGCTGGGTAAATGAATTCAAGCGTGGCAGGGAGAGTGTGGAAGATGATCCAAGACCAGGGAAACCTCCAACTGCAACCACCAATGACAACCTTGATCTTGCTCTTGGTATGGTAATGCAAGATCACCGAATATCATGTCGTCAGATAGCCAAGAGACTGGGCATCTCAATTGAAAGAGCAGACAACATTGTGACAAAAG
>NC_068987.1:21049221-21050597 GCF_001194135.2 Octopus bimaculoides | reverse complement strand
TCCACGAGCAATCTGGAACTGTTTGAAGCTGATGAACAGAATTTTCTTGCTCGTTTCAATACTATGGACGAAAGCTGTGTCCATCACTACCAGCCAGAAACCAAAGAACAATCAAAGCAGTGGAAGCACACATCTTCTCCTACCCCAAAGAAGGCCAGAGTCATTCCTTCAGCTGGCAAGGTCATGGCGTCCGTTTTTGTTTTTTTTTATTCTCAAGGTGTCTTACTGATCGATTACCTTGAAAAGGGTCACACTGTGACAGGGCTATATTATTCTCAGCTACTGAAACGCCTCCAAGAAGCAATCAAAGAAAAAAGGCTGGGAATGCTCTCCAGAGGAGTTCTTTTTCATCACGACAATGCTCCAGCCCACACCTCAGTGGTTGCCATGGCAACAATTCGTAATCGTGGATACGAACTTGATCCCCACCCGCCTTATTCGCCAGACTTAGCCCCCTCTGATTTTCATCTATTTCCAAAAATGAAAAAAGCCCTGGCTGGTCGCCATTTTGCCAGTGACAATGACGTCATAGACGCTGTAGGAAGTTTCTTGGAGTCCCAAACAAAAGAGTTCTTCTACGCCGGGATAATGGCGCTTCAGCACCGATGGAGAAAGTGTTCAGCCATCGAGGGGGACTATGTTGAAAAATAAATCATCAGAAGTCTTGTACCATGTTTTGTTATTTTTGAGGCTCAAGACTTTTCAGACTCCCCCTCGTACATTCATATATATATGTGTACATATATATATATGTACATATATATATATATATATGTACGTATGTATGTATATATTCATTAAGGAGGGGCCTGCTGTGAATATGACCAAACAAATGAACTATACCACTCATCATGACATCTGCATACTCAAATAGTAAATTTAGTCCAACGTCACCACACACACACAGCTTCCTCTCCTTATATACCATTATTTCCTCTCTTTCCATCACCTTCGACTCCTTGCCACGAAATGCACACAAAAATGCCCACATACCCCAATCAACCTTTTCATTGGTCAGAATTGGTAAACAACGCACTGTTAAACATCCATTGATGCTATTTCGCCCGAAGAAATGAATGCATGAACATCATCTACCCGATGTCCATGGATACTACAGACTGGTCTGTAATCATCCCAGGAATGCGGACTATGATCTTAAGAAACATGTAATTTGTGGAAACGTACGTAGCGATGCATTAGTATATTTATAAATTCCATCCAGGATTATTATTGTTATTACTGTTCACACACACACACACACACACACACACACACACACACACGCATGCAAACGCACACACACACACACGCAAACACACACGCATACATAATATTTACATGCATACATACATATATGTTATATATATATACATATA
>NC_068987.1:21043818-21049056 GCF_001194135.2 Octopus bimaculoides | reverse complement strand
ACACACACACATTTACATACACAATATGCATACACACACACACACACACACACACACACACACACACACACACACCATATGTATGTCAACAGCAGATCACAAAACTTTCGTTGCTTTCAGATTGCATCAGTCGCTTCAACACTACAAAGTAGTATTGACTCCACCAGAAAACGTCTGGTTTCTTTCGGCGCACACTGTCACGTGATTTTTCTGTTCTCATCCCTCATCGATGCAGCCGTCACTCCAAACCCTTTGCAGCTGCAACCACTCCAAGCAAGCATTAAATATTTCCTTTTACTACTCACTGATAATTTGTCCTCTCTTCTCCCACCACCACAGCAACCACCGGCGCAACCACCACCCCTTCAGTTTTGAAGGCATGTGACCAAATGATGTTGATGTTGCACTCGCGATTGTAAAATTGAGGTTTCGATTCCCGGACCGGGTAATGAGTTGTGTTCTTTATTTCATGTTGCTGCAGTCCACTCAGCTGCAAATCATTTCCAGTGATAGCTGGAAAGATGACCGTTGCTACGAATCCTGTTCAAAGGGTGGGTGGAGTTTTGTAGGTGGAGTTATTTATACGCCATGAAAACCAAGTTAAACTCAAGCCTTATGAATCCTAAGGCTCTGGACAGACCTATGTTCTCCCCAGTTCACAAATCATTGCTCTGCCTTTCTTCATAAGCTCCAATCCAGTCTTGTAGGACATAGTGGATTTAGACGCAAACCCACGACATCTCACCTCTTTTGAGAGCTATGTACACGCAGTCCCTTTCATAAAGCATGGGGCCACAGAGCAGCTCTATAGATGTCATGGGTCTTGTGAGCCTAATGTTAATCTATGTAAGCTGTGGTTATGTATGTAAAGGCCCCAAAGCATAAATTTTCTCAGAAGGAATTTTATATTACTACCTAGAAGGCCTTGCTCATATTGCCATCATCGTATCTCACACGTTTCGTTAAGCCCTTCATATTTAGACCCTTCTTTTCATGGGCCCACTTCACATTGTCTTTCCAATATCCTGTCAACTCAACAGCCAGAAAGTTTGGGGTAAGTCAGTCCTTGCCATAGAGTGTTGCATCGTTATTAAAACCGCGCAGAAGTATGGGTATTACATGCTTTTGTTTGCGCTGATTCTTTCTTCTTTCTACTCCTCCTTGAGGAAAACAAGATGTACCTTGGTGCTGATTCTCAATTCCACTGCTGCTAAAACATGTTATTTTGGAGCATCAGAAAGGATTTCAAGACTAAATAGGTACTATTGGCTTTAAAAGATTTATTTCTGAAAACAAAATAATATCAATTGCTGTATTTAAATACTAAATCCAGCATTTAGCAGATACGTCTTGTACATAATACATTAACAAGTTTGAAAGTACCAGATAGTGTCCGCGCCGATATAAGCAGCATAATGAGACGTGTCTATTTATTTTTTGAGCTGTGTAGTGCAGTCGTGGCTGTATAGTAAGAAGCTAGTTCCCCAACAACATAGTTCCGGGATCAGTCCTACTGCGTGGTACCTTGGGCAAGTGTCTTCTACTATAGCCACAGGCCGGCCAAAACTTTGTAATTGGATTTGATAGATGGAAACTGAAAGAAGCCTGTCATATGTGTGCGTGTGTGTGTGTGTGTGTGTGTGTGTGTGTGTGTGTGTGTGTGTGTGTGTGTGTGTGTGTGTGTGTGTGTGTGTGTGTGTGTGTGTGTGTGTGAACGTGGCCTTGTGATTTTAGCATATTAAGAATAATGTTGAAATGTTTTTCCTTACAGAATAATTATTGAAATTAAACTTATTCGCATTAAATAAACACTACTCCTTAATTACAGATTAATTACTGTGGGAAAAAGTTAAGCAATTTATGGAGTGATCTCTAATTTCCTCATTAGATAGATATACTCTTGGGCGTATAGTAGTGTGACTACAAAGTGGGTGGGACTCTATATTTGTGTGTCGCTGGTTCAATTCAGATGCCGGTATGGAGCTGCAGTTAGGTGTTAGTTAGTACAGTGAATTGTTAATTGTAATAAAGCTAACGTGGACTTAGTGAGTATTTTAAAATTTTGTTTTGTTTTCTTTTGTAGTAGCTGTTTAAATAAATATGTGGAAAAAATTCGAAGAAATATTAACATTGTGCTTGGTGTAGAGTGACTGCATCCTGATCAAAGGAGGACAAACCATTCACAATCTTTACATTATTTACATTATTTACAGTTGACGGATATATTTCCTCGGGGCATATGGCGTAATGGTTAAGAGCGCGGGCTACTAACTCCAAGATTCCAAGTTCGATTCCAGGCAGTGACCTCAATAATAATAGTAATAATGATAATGATGATAATAATAACATCGAAAAATACTTTAGGAATGATAACCCAGGTTCGAAATTTCCCCAAGACACCTGATGAACGCTGGAGGGTATATCAGCCGAAACGTTGTGTTAACAACAAACATGATGAGGACAAATATCCGTCAAATGTAAATAATGTAAATAATGTACATAATTCCTCATCTATTATCTATTAAATACAGAAGTGTATTTACCATCTTGTCAGCTTTAGACTGTTTCACAAAAAACACCAGATCTCAAAAATCTCTGAGTTCGTATGATATATATATATATATATATACGTATATACATACAACCATATCTATATATTCTACCAATACATATAAATATATATATATATGTGTGTGTGTGTGTGTGTGTGTGTGTAGATATATATATATATACATATATATCTAAATACATACATATATATATATACACACACAAACGCATCTATATATCTATCAATTTATATATATATATATATATATGTGTGTGTGTGTGTGTGTGTGTGTGTGTGTGTGTGTGTAGATATATATATATATACATATATATCTATATACATACATATATATATATATACATACACACACAAACGCATCTATATATCTATCAATTTATATATATCCTATCTATTATATATGTATATATATCTAATATACACACACAAACTTATGTGTATATATATATATATATATATATATACATACATACATAACATATACATACACACATAAAAATGTGTGTGTGTGTGTGTGTATGTGTGTGTGTGTATGCGTGCCTGCGCACTAACTTTGGTCTAAATGATCATGTCCAAAAACTCTGCCAACTCACGTCGTTCGTCAGATATATTGTAAAAAATACCCCCAATTCACAAACATTAAAGACAGATTGCCGACTGAGTAGTCTATTTTCTGAAACATTACACTTTTTTGTATCAGGATATCCCATAGTATCCCCCTCAAAACACAGTATACTTGGCGACGTAATGATATGCTAATATAGTTCTACATTCACCTAGCCACGGTGGAGGCGCAATGGCCCAGTGGTTAGGGCAGCGGACTCGCGGTCATAGGATCGCGGTTTCGATTCGCAGACCGGGCGTTGTGAGTGTTTATTGAACGAAAACACCTAAAGTTCCACGAGGCTCCGGCAGGGGATTGTGGCGAACCCTGCTGTACTCTTCCACCACAACTTTCTCTCACTCTTACTTCCTGTTTCTGCTGTGCCTGTAATTCAAAGGGTCAGCCTTGTCACACTGTGTCACGCTGAATATCCTCGAGAACTACGTTAAGGGTACACGTGTCTGTGGAGTGCTCAGCCACTTGCACGTTAATTTCACGAGCAGGCTGTTCCGTTGATCGAATCAACTGGAACCCTCGACGTCGTAAGCGACGGATTGCCAACAACAATAACAACACCTAGCCACAGCTTCCTCCTAATCCTAGAAAATGAACAACACTCGAAAGACATTATAGAAGTCTAGTATACAGATACAACACCAGATATGACACAGCTAGGCTGAGATCAGTCTTCACGACACTCATCACAACAGCATGTTAATAATTATCAACTCAAAAACACAAAATGACTGTAGTGTGCAGAAGAAAGCGTGCTTGATAGCTAACGTCGAATTAACTCGTTATGACAATTAAGAAATGTATTTATCTTTTCAGTCGTAATTGCTGAAACTGGAATGATACACAAACAACCATCACCATGAAGACATTGACACGTGTTCTAGAAGAATTGACTTAGGAAATTCCAGTTCCACCTGAAAATACTGTTTAAGTATTTCTCATATACCATTTGGAATCACATAATACTCTTGTTAAGTATTCTTAGTGTATCATTTCCCAGACCATAAACCAGGAATTAATAATGGGGACTTAATCTATTATGAATCCTAGGACTCATAAGGCCAGAACATAACCCGGTTTCTATCGTGTGTAGGTGATTGAGATTACATTTCACCCTGGACGGGATGCAGAATTAAGTTCCCACGCAAAGTTAACTCCCCACGCAGAGTTAACCTCCCAGATGCAGAGTTTACTTCCAAGCAATTGCTGCAATTTAATTACAGCTGAGTGGACTAAAACAACGTGAAATGAAGTGTTTTTTGCACTAGAAGACAACGTACAATTCCGGTTCAGGAATCGAAATTACAATCGTACGATCGTGGGTGAAACACTCTAATCATTTGGCCACGCGGGTCCATACATTGTCGACCTGTTAAATGGTAGCTGAACGGAAAATTTTGGTTTATACGAGATTTGATTCTTGATTGGTTCGTTAAACATTTCTGATTTGTTGTCAAATGATTTTG
This sequence comes from Octopus bimaculoides, assembly GCF_001194135.2. Lineage (NCBI taxonomy): Eukaryota > Metazoa > Mollusca > Cephalopoda > Octopoda > Octopodidae > Octopus > Octopus bimaculoides. The sequence continues at coordinate 21,044,402 of NC_068987.1, read as the reverse complement.
TAGTCAAATAAGTTTTGAAGTCAAATAAATTTTGAAACCGGTGGTGTTCAAGATAAATTGACATGCTGGAGCACGCTTTGAAGGGTTTTTAATCAAATAAATTGAACCTGGTACTTATTCTGCCACTATTTTTGAAAAAACCGCTTAGTTACGAGGACGTAAATAGACCAACACTGATTATCAAGCTGTGGAATTGGCAGGAGCAAATATTACCTAGGTTATAACTGTTTTTTTCTGCTGTGTTTTGTATCACTCTAAGCCCTTTTGCCTATTGAAGTTAGGTCTTTTGTCGCATTAATGAAGGCAAGAGTCAGAAATACGATTTCACGACCGTCCTCTTATCTCCAAACAAGAATTGTGTCGCTTTTCTTTATAGCATGTCAATTTTGGAGAAATCTTGAAACTGTAGATTATCTCCCCTTCTCAAGTGAAGTTGTTCATAGTTGCCGTTTGGTAATTATAATGCATCCTCAAGAAGCAGAGATGATTTTTAATACATCAACAAATTTTATATCAAAATATAGAAGTATTTCCTCCTCGTCCTCTCTTTCCTTATATATATATATATATATATATATATATAT
>NC_068987.1:21042601-21043336 GCF_001194135.2 Octopus bimaculoides | reverse complement strand
ATATATATATATATATATATATATATACATATACAAATATATGTATGTATATGTATGTATATAAATAGATAAATACACACACATATATAGACATATATACATCTATATATGCATAGACATATAGGTAGATAGACTGACAGATAGATAGATAGATAGATAGATAGATAGATAGATAGATATGTGTATTGTAGTTGTAAGAGGTGGGGTAGTGTGCGTGCAAGTCAAGAAAAATGACCCCAATATTATCTAAGCTACGCCATACACACATATAAACCAACGAGGAAGCAAATAACAGGTCGCTTTGTCTACTAGAAATAGAAACCTAATCTCCCCCTCCCAAATTACCAGCCCAAAGACACAAGAAGAATCGAATTCAAGATGAGTGAAACAAGTAAAAGAATAAAAGAATAAAAGAACAAAGGTCGATGATCGGCGACAGGCATGGAACGGAGTGTTCGAGATACCAAGAAACAAACAACGGTATGGTGACGACTAGAATGTCTTCGGTCATAGATCTGCTCGATTGCGGTTGACCTGGGGCTAAAAGAAAATGCTAACGCCACGGATAACAAGAATGGCGTCCTATGCTTTTCTGGCCAATTCACCGCCTCCTACGGAGGTTATTTGATATCTTTAAAGAGTTATCATTGACATCGTTCGTCAATAACGCCATCACTGCCGCCACCACTTCCATTACTACTCTGAGTATCATCACCACTACCAATAAACAACCAC
>NC_068987.1:21039417-21042591 GCF_001194135.2 Octopus bimaculoides | reverse complement strand
TTTTATTATTAGTATCACTGTCCTCCGCATAATTACTGTGTAATTGACTCAACTGGCAATAATTGTTCGTTGCAACTACAATGATAACTAACAAGGTATTTAAGTTATTTGGAACTTCGGTTAATCGACATACATATATGTATTCATACACATACATGTACATACATATATACATACATACATACATAGGTTCATACATATACACATACTTCCATGTATATATATATATATATATATATATATAATATATATATATATATATATATATATATATATACCCACACATATATACACACACACATGCATACATACATACATACATACATGCATACATATATACATACATACATCGGTACATACATATACACATACTTCCATTCATATATATATATATATACACACACACATGCATACATGCATACATACATACATACATACATACATACATACATAGGTGCATACATATACACATACTTCCATGCATATATATATATTTACCCACACATATATACATACACATACATACATGCATACATACATACATACATACATACATACATACATACATACATGCGTATATGCACACACATAAACCAGTTCCTCGATTAACAAATCTATGTTCCACTTTTCTTCGTTATCGGATGAAAGTCAAACACCATTTTTTTCTTTATTTTAATTAGTATTAATTATTCATTAAAAAACGGAACATTTGTGCCTTCTACTATAGCTTCAGGCAGACCAAAGCCTTGTGAGTGGATTTGGTAGACGGAAACTGAAAGAAGCCCGTCGTATATATATATATATATATATATGTGTGTGTGTGTGTGTGTGTATGTGTGTATATGTTTGTGTCTGTGTTTGTCCCCCAGCATCGCTTGGCAACCGATGCTGGTGTGTTTACGTCCCCGTAACTTAGCGGTTCGGCAACAGTGATCCGGTAGAATAAGTACTAGGCTTACAAAGAATAAGTCCTGGGGTCTATTTCTTCGACTAAAGGCGATGCTCCAGCATGGCCACAGTCAAATGACTGAAACAAGTAAAAGAGTAAAAGAGTATTAGTTGTACAATGATACCCACTCACTAACACACACAAAGACACACAAGTTTTATTGTAAAACAAGATTGCAAGAACTGAAAACATGAATATAAATATATTCAACTACTAACAATCTGCTTTCTGGTTATTCTTTTAAACTATATATATATATATATATATGGACCAACCACATCACCAATACCGAAGTTCTCAACCCAGCATACACATTTTGCTCCAGCAGCGTCGCTTGCGCTGACTCGGTCATGAAGAGAGCGAAAGTAAAACAGGCACTCGCTATCAAAGAAAAGCGCACCAACGGAAGGAAAAAATCAACAGCACCGGCAGAGAGTTCCTTCAAATGCAGTCGCTGTATGCGTGACTGCTACTCCTGTGTGGACCTGTACAGCCACAACAGACACTGCACCACCATCAGCAGCTGACACGATTTCTTTGGGTGCAGATCCATGCGAGAGCGAGAGAGGGGGAGTGAGAGGGGGAGAGAGAACGACAGAGAGAAATGGAGAGAGAGAGAGAGAAAAAGAAAGAGAGAGAGAGAGAGAGAGAGAGAGAGAGAGAGAGAGAGAGAGAGAGAGAGAGAGAGAGAGAGAGAGAGAGAGAGAGAGAGAGAGAGAGAGAGAGAGAGATTAGGATGTAATATATATTGAGTGCCACTTTCGTTTGTTTATTTGTTCGGAGCAGCAGCACCGTTGAAGGTCCCAGCTTTGGGTTAAGTGGCATATACAATGGCACTCCATGTAAAAGGGGAGACGGAAAAAATACTCTTGATTGATGTCAGGGTGCATAATAAAACCAATGAGAGTAAAGGAACTTTAGCTGTTGTCCCAGCATCCTTCTGGGAATGGGAACGGTTTCACGTGCTTACTGGTCATCTCACTTCGGTCTGTCAGTAGTTACTAATCACAGAGACTCGGAGAGTAGTGCTCACGTTGTACAAACACTTATCACTATAACCCAATGACAAACAGATGTTTCTTGATGGTGACCTCATTTGTCATTCCATGCATTGAAAGTCCTAAGGCGATAGAAGAGTGGCGATGTGTGCAGACCTAACCAGCTGGAAGCGCACAGTAAGTTAGATCTTTCGTCTGCTACCAATGCTTCAGACCATGCAGATCTGCAGCGGAGGAATGAATAGTCATCGGAGAGGTCTTGGACAGAAAGTAAGAAATGCCGTTGACAACGTGGGGGGCACAAAGAGACTACAATCATCTGCGAAGATGGGGGCAGTCTGCATGTGCGTATATACATACATGTACGTATATACATACATACATACATACAGACAGACAGACAGACATATTGGGGCCCTGCGATATGTAACAGACTTCCTAAATACCAATCTTGAGCATCTCAAAACCAGAAAAGAGAAAGCTAATTCGAAGATCCAATCCATCATAGGAACAGTAAAATTCTGTAAAACTTTCCAAAAGTTTAAATATATATGAGTATATCTAGATATGCAATTATATGCATGAGAATACATACATAAAACATACAAATCTGCACATACATACATACATACATACATACATACATATAAAAAATACCCTGTTGTTGATGCTGAAATTCCAATGAAGGAGCCTTGGATCTAGGTTGGAGACTGATTCTTTCTCTATTGGCAGGAGGTCTTGAAATAAACTGAATAATGACATACATACATGTGAGACAACTGTATGTCATTGAATTTAAGGGACAAAAGTTTGTATAACACTTCTGCCACTCTCTCTCTCTCTCTCTCTAACTCTCTCTCTCTCTCTCTCTCTCTCCAGACCCCAAAGAATTCCTCTCAGCACATGGCTATGATGCTCCCCCACTACTTCTGCTCGTGACCAGAGATGCACATATTGTCAGCCACCAAGGGATATGCTCAACTGGTTAAGGTCAAACAACTGACAAGTAAATCTGTGGTATTAAGCAGAATATCTGCTGTAGCCCATCTTTTATACCAAGACAAAACAATGTACATGATAACACATCCAATCAATTAAGATCAGAAGCCATGAGAGCCACTGCCTGGTACTGCATCCGGGCATTTATTATTATTATTATGATTATTATTACTATTATTATTATTATTATTATTATTATTATTATTATTGTTATTATTATTATTAACC
>NC_068987.1:21038228-21039110 GCF_001194135.2 Octopus bimaculoides | reverse complement strand
CCCCAAAGAATTCCTCTCAACACATGACTATGATGCTCCCCCACTACTTCTACTCGTGATCAGAGATGCACATATTGTTAGCCACCAAGGGACATGCTCAACTGGTTAAGGTCAAACAACTGACAAGCAAATCTGTGGTATTAAGCAGAATATTTGCTGTAGCCCATCTTTTTATATCAAGACAAAACAATGTACATGATAACACTTCCAATCAATTAAGATCAGAAGCCATGAGAGCCACTGCCTGGTACTGCATCCGGGCATTTATTATTATTATTATGATTATTATTACTATTATTATTATTATTATTATTATTATTATTATTATTGTTATTATTATTATTAACCTCGGCACTATGGAAAAGGATTAGTATTAATAGAGCCACAAGGTGACAGTGTGTTACAGTCAGTCTCACCATTCATTAACGCATCAACAATTACAACTTACATAATACTGGAATATTATACAATCTGGGACATATTAGATGAATACACCGGTTTTGAGCACGTCACCCGAGTATTATTATATCAATAATTGAGTGATTTATCTCTTTCTTAATTAGCTTGTTAAATGTAGATCACAACGATTATAACTGGCGGGTGTTGTAATGGGAATTAATAAAAGTATTTTAATTAACTAAGGCACCGTCACAATGTATTAATGGGTAAGTTTTGTCAATATATTTGCATGTTATGCATAAAATAAGCATATGCACACACACACACACACACACACACATCACATTTGCACATTAATTGCTAACTGCATGTTTATTCAAACTATTTGCATCATATTCGCAAGTGTATATGCACGCGCGCACGCACACACACGCGCACACACACACACACAGACACATACATACATATAATATATATATATAT
>NC_068987.1:21033689-21037645 GCF_001194135.2 Octopus bimaculoides | reverse complement strand
TATATATATATTATTTTATATTATATATATAACATATATATGGAATGGCAAAGCCGCGGTGGTGTTCCAGTGAGCGTCCACTATCTGGTGCTCGAATACCAAAAGCTAACACACAAAGAACTGGCTTTTTAATATCGTAGTTCTACCAACAGTTCTCCATGCTAGTGGGCATGGAAAACACCGTGAAAATCGACGGAAGGCTTGATGTATTCCACGAAAGATGCTTGAGAAAAATTCTGACAATGCACAGGCAAGACCATGTGATCCATGATGACGTTCTAAAAAGTGTAATTTTCATCATCATTTGGTCAGGCTTGCTCAGACATTTGAACCCGCCCACAACAGCCATCTCGTCCTGCGAGGGCTTCGGCAAGGCAACCAGTTTCTCTGATAAGTTGATCTACGAGGGGGTACCCAAAAGTAACCGGAAACATTCTCTGTGGGACAAGCCCGCTGCAGTTCAGGTTTCCGTCGCTAGAAGCCACTAGATGCGGCCCTGAAGCATCAGTCTGCTGACCGGCGTCGTCGGGTGGTGTCGTACTTCCACGTGGTGCGTCTTTGTTTTGCAGTGCTTTTCCCCTGTTTGTCGATGGCTGAAGCAAAGGAACAGCGTGCTTCTGTGAAATTCTTCAAAAGCTGCTACCATGAGCAAAACACAAGCTTACGAGTGGTTTCCACGCTTTAGGGATGGTCACTTGTCGCTTGAAGACCGCCCTCGTTCAGGACGACCGTCGAACTCCTGAACGAATGAAAACCTCATGAAAATTCATGAACTGATCTTGGAGGATCGTCACCGAACAATTGGCGAACTTGTTGATATTACTGGAGCTGCAGCCAACGAATTTTCAGCGAGGAATTGCGAATGAAAAGAGTCGCAGCAAAATTTGTGTCTCGCTTGCTCACGGAAGATTCAAAGCGGTCACGATTGAATGAATGTCATGAACTGAAAAAAATTGTTGGAAATTGATCCGGACTTTTTTCCGAAGGTCATCGCTGGTGACAAATGCGGATGGTATGGAATTTGCAGATGTGGAAGAGGTGAAGAAAGAAAAAAAAAACGGAGGCGTTAGAAGGAATCACTATGCAAGAGTTCCAACACTACTTCGAATAGAGGTAAAAAAGGGTCTGAACCGATGCATTGTTTCAAATGGAGAATACTTTGAAAGCGATAAAAGTGTAAACATATGAAAGTGAATAAATAATATTGCAAAATTCCGGTTTCTTTTGGGTACCCCCCAGTACATAGGTAGTGTTCAGACGATAAGTTCGAGTGCCTCTAATGAGTTCATCTACATAAATTGTAATCGGACGACCTGCTCTAGTACGGTCATGCTTTAGCATCCGTAGCAGTAGCTCCTCTTGTCAGCTCTTGTTTAACTCCCCAGCAATGACCCGCAAAGGGTAAGTGCCATTCCTTTGTAATTGGTAGAAACAGGCAGGAGATCTCCATACAGCTGTTTCTTGGTGGAAAAAGAGGATCGATCATGCATTCAGCTCAAAAAGCAACTGATGTAGACTATGTTAATAATTTGGCCTTGCTCTCTTACAATATTTCGTTTTCTCTTTTGTATAACGATATATACACATGTAGTCGAAGAATCTCCCACCCTATTGTCACCCTCTTTAAATAAGTATATCAAAACTGAAAACGTCCCTGAAGCTAGTGATGAATTTACTAGCCTGCTACTTCAGCTAAGTCTCCCACAAACACATCCAACTCTCTTAAAGGCGGTAATTGAATAATAGAGTTCCTGATACATAATTAATTTGAATGAGATGAGTAAACTGTTTCATCAGGAAACTAAATTGAAATATGAAAATCAGAGCGCCTATGATGTTCTACATATGGCGTTGACAAATATATATGTATGTGTGTATGTGTGTTTTTACATGTGTGTGTGTGTGTGTGTGTGGTGTGTGAGTGTAAATTTAGTGAACACGGGAGTTATCCCTGGGCCTGTGCAATAAGCAGAAGGGTTTATATAGCGTATCATGCACGTCTGAGCATGAAACTTAAAGTAGCTCGTGTATTCTTTAAATTATATCTGTTTCTCACTGGGATAATATGTTTTTTCCTGATCCCATCACTACTCGAATAGTTTTTTGCAAAAGTTTTATAGTCACAATATTCAATGGAAGATTTTTTAAAAAAATAAAAGTTATTAATTATGTTAAAATCTTTAAAATAATTTTAAAAAATAGACTGATACAAACCTTTAGAAAGGAAATTTGCGTATTGTGTATAATTGCTTTCGCTGTTGAGTTTTTCAAACACACGTGTTATAGAGTAATTTGTATACACACACACTCACACACTCACACACACACACACACACACACATACATACACACGCACGCACGCGTATATATACATATTTAATGCATATGTATGTGTGTATACACACACAAAGAAAGGAAGAAAGAAAGAAAGAATGAATGAATGAAAGAAAGAAAGAAAGAAAGAAAGAGAGAGAGAGAGAGAGAGAGAGAGAGAGAGAGAGAGAGCGGGGTGCTCGCATTTATTAATATGTTGTACAAATAACAACGGCCAGCGACAAGAACGCAACATAAACAAGAACGCAACAAATGATTTAAGCGGATAATCATTTCTTCCTTATAGTCATAAGGAGGGCTGAAGCTAATAACACCAGCGGAATAAGAGAATAAAGAGAATAAAGAGAATAAAGAGAATAAAGGTGGGTGGTGAAGCAATAACAGAATGAAAGAATTGAAGAATGAAAAAAAAAAATGCAAGCAGGTGATTGAGGTTTAATAAGAGTCTGTCACATTTCTTCCTTATCGCATTTCGTCCTCCCTTCCGCCATTCTTCCTTTCCCCCCTTCCTCCTTTTCTCTATTTCATCTTAGCCTTTTTCTTTCTCTTTTTTTCTTTGTCCTTACTTTCTTCTTGCTATTAATATAGTGTTGTTAATATTGTTGTTGATGTCCTTGTCATGATTATTATTATTATTATTATTATTATTATTATTATTATTGTTGTTGTTGTTGTTGTTGTTGTTGCTGTTATTGTTCTTGTTGTTGTTGTTTTTGTTACTGTTATCATTAATTATAAAAGTTATTACCTTTCATTCCTGTTAATAACGCCATCATCATCGTCATCGCCGTCATCACTATCTTCACCGTACATTATCATTATTATTATTATTATTATTATTATTATTATTAATAATAATAATATCGTTTGGAGACATCTGCCTGTAAAGATGTGCTGATGTGTATAAAAGAGACGAAAACCTCTTCTATAACAAAAGAACAGTTTATTCAATACCTGTCATGTCCATTTTGATTAGGTTTGCAAATTTATTTCACACTGCTCTTGGCGATATATGGATATGTGTGGAGGTGTGAGGAGATGTATAGAAGAGATATAACTGTGTGTAATATGCAGTGTGGCGATGTATGGAGTTGTTGGGAGAAGCCTGACGATGTGCCCAACTGTAATGTCTTGGCCATGTGTGGAAAGGTGAAACAATGTTTGAAGATGTGTGACGATGTATTGAGATGCAAGGTGGTGTGTCACAAAGTGTGGAATTTTTTGGTTGCTTTTTTTTTACTAAGTGAGTCTAGAAGGTTCAGTGGTGGTGGTGGTGGTGGTGGGTCCTGGCCTTCGTAGGTCTTCCTCGATCAGGGATCGGCAAACGTCTTATGTCATTGATCCTCACATGGAAACTTTGATAACTTATCAATCCCCATCATGTTTTGAAAAAAAAAAAAAAAGATGAAAACAAAAGTTGAATTTTTGTTTTAAAATCCTTTCTTTCGGTGCCTTAAAAAATGTAAGATCTATATATATAAAATGAAGGCTGTCTCTGTGTGTCTGTGTGTGTAGTGCGTATGCATTTCTACAGTTTTCAACCGATTTTCACCAAACTTTACATACACATTACTTATGTGCCAAGGATGGTCATGCACTATAACATTTTGCCCAGAGCTCCC
>NC_068987.1:21031137-21032911 GCF_001194135.2 Octopus bimaculoides | reverse complement strand
ATCTTTAATGCTTGAAACCATTTCGATCTCTTGAGTAGCCAGATAGATCTCGGGAGTCAACATTGACTCCTTTGCCGCCCCCTGTCCTAGATTAATGAGATTGATGATACATTAATGCTCCTCTCAAATTTTCGTAAGTGAAATCATGCGGGGCAAGATAGCAGAAATGAGCTTACTGAATCCCGGTGTTCAGGGAAAAACTGACTGTAATCTTTGGTGCTGGGCCTGGAAGTGGATTGGGACACAACAAGGGTAGAGAGAAGAGGAGAGATGAATAGAGAAAATGCCTAACTAGAAGTAGCATGAACCCAATCGTCTCGGTGAGCCACAACCAGTGTAGTAGCAGTAGAAAAAATACGAGGTGCATTCAAGAAATTTTGAGACTTTTTTTAAAGAGACGCGGTTGTAACTGTACTAGATTATTGCATTCATAGTATATTATTACTGTATATGTCATAAGCAGACCTGCCGACTTTTGTTATTCCAGATTGAAGGAGACAGCTGTGACAGCACTTTGAGCACACCTTACTAAACACGGCCTGTCCCAGGTGACTAGACAGCACAATGCAGTCGGCACGTTCCGAAACTCGCTTTGCAATAACATCTCGTGTTAAACTAGGCAAAAATGCTACAGAAACTTATGAAATGCTCCAGACTACATATGGATTAATTGTTTCGTTGGTACAAGTTCAAGGACGGTAGAGAGGAAGTGAGAGATGATGAGAGGTGTCGGGTGAAGAGGGATGTCAAATCATCAGAGCTGATTGAAAAATATTTGCAATTGTTTGGATGAAAATCGTCGAGTCTCTAAAGCCAATAAGTTTGGAATTGGTGTGGCAACTGTACACAAAATTACTCATGCAGATTTGAACATAAGCAAAATTTGTTTGTTCCCAGGGTACTCAGTAACGAGCATCGGTATCAAAACTGCCCCTCACCCATCCTACAGTCCATGCCTTGATCCCTGTGACTTTTGGATGTTCCCAAAACTTAAGGAGAACGTCAGGGGCAGTAGGTTTGAAGATGAAGGAGGTTGTGACAAGAATCCTGGGCACCTTCACTTTGGAGGGCTTCGATGGAGCCTCGAAAGTATCTGGAGCTCTACAACAAGTGCATTGAAGTCAGAGAATCCTTCTGTGAAGGAGATTAGAGTTTTGGACTTCTTTGAAATCAATAAATGTCTCTACTGAAAAAGTCTAAAAACTTCTGGAACGCACCATGTAGAGGACATGGTTCGCTTGTGGACCAGAGAGTGGCGCGTGTCTATTAGTGACATCATGCCAGTCAGTCGGGTGGCTCTTTTCTGCATACTGTCAAAGATGTCTCTGTGTACAGCAACAGTAGCATCTGTACCTCTCTCTTTCTTCCCTCTCTATCTGTCTGTCTGTTTCCCTCTATTTCCCTCCCTCCCTCTGGAAGAAATCAGCTGTGGCTAGCCATGGGGAAAGATGGGCTCTTTTAGATCCAAAACACAACGAAGTCACGCCATATGTCATGGCGTATGTATATTTTTTTACATAAGCGACACTGTGTACAACTTTTTAATATGCTTTTGTGTGTATTTACAGTTAGCCCACCTCCTTTTCAAATTTTGTCTCCTCGTTATAAATGTCTTGCGTTGTCCGACTGTCTCATTCTTCTAGTTCCACTCGTGCTGTTAGCACACATACACCAACTCACACACACGCTCATACATACATGCATACATACATACATACATACATACATACATACATACACACACACACACTCATATATATATATGTATATATAT
>NC_068987.1:21029371-21030965 GCF_001194135.2 Octopus bimaculoides | reverse complement strand
TATATATATATATATATATACTCCCAACCGAACAAGAAAGTTGAATGATGAAATACTTGTTATATGTGTGCATGTATGTATATGTATATATATATATGTATATATATATATATATATATATACGTGTGTCTGTGTCTGTGTTTTCTGACGCCATGAAACTAGATCAGTTCTGAATACAAAATAAAGATGTATTTTAGTGCAAATTCTATTGTCCCAGGTGCAAATTAAAAATATAGGAAAAACGTAATAACTACGATTATTCTCTGTAAACAAACAAGGAAACAAAATTAAAATATCCAACAAGGTACAACAAATACAATAATGTTGAGCGACTTAAATGATTCCTGTACATGTGCACTAATGTGTATCTTTCAGCCAAAAGTGTTTTGGTGATATTTTGGGGGCACCTAGAGTTTAAGGCCGAAGCACCTGCATAAGGAAGTGGGGCTTCTTTCAAGGCCTTCTGCTGTCCCCTTCCCCCTAAAGTATTTTACTTCTTGAGTATTCAGAGTAAATTATATAATATTAACATCGCTTTCTCTCTCTCTCTCCCTCTCTCTCTCTCCCTCTCTCTCTCTCTCTCTCACTCTTTCTTTCTTTATGTATTTATTGGTATTTATTAGTATTTATTGGTATTCCCTAGCGGCGGGAAATTTAGACAGTGTCACGTGACAACTTGCTGGGGCAGCTTGCTGGAGCCTAGCAGCAGGTATAAAAAGGGGAATTTGACAAGACAGTCAGTCGGACGCTGACACTCGTTGATGCTGCATCGAAGAGGCCAGGGAATAGAAGAAAGAAGACATGCACCCAACACCAGAGCTGAAGACACGTGGTTCCTCCGGATGATGTCTTGAGCTAACTGGATCCTATAAAGGAGCTGTTGTGGTTGCAGACCACGAAACATGGTTGAAATTCCTATTAGGATTTATTAGTAGGTTAATTCTCTAATCCCTGGATTGAAGGTGGGAAAGATACGCCGTAGTATACACCTGGAAGATTCTGGAAGGATTTGTCCCAAACTTTAGCACTAAAAGTCGTACACACACCAGTAAAGCATGCCCTTACATAACGCCGAAGATCCTACTCTTGCCATCAAAATATGAGACTAGATATTTTAATAAATTGGCATTCAAGAACCCACACTTCTTCAGTATCTTCCCGAAAGACTTGAGCTACCTACATGGGATGGATGTTACAAAATATAACTGGATCTCTGAAAGTCGAGAGATCTGGATCAGCCAACTTCATCCTCGGAAATGCAAATTCAAACTCCGTTATTCACCACAGGCCAACCATAATTGGAGACTAAATGAAAATGTAGCAAGACCAGCGGTGCTATCCAAGCGTGGCCACAGTTCTTTAGTTGAAACAAGTTAAATCAGAAACAATTGCATATATATCTGGGCTCGTTTATATATCTAACATAATCAATACCGCCTTAATTGATGGGGGCAATGGTTAGTTGCCTGAGGAACTCATGAGATTAGTATGCCGTGGTTGCTGTCAAAAAACGTATTATGCGAGGACTCAGTACATTGATCTCACCTGATCTTAAGCATATATATATATATATATATATATATATATATATATA
>NC_068987.1:21024481-21027409 GCF_001194135.2 Octopus bimaculoides | reverse complement strand
CTCACACGCACTCACGCACACAGTTTTTTTCATTGTTACATGCACAAATACATACATATATTATTAAGTTATATATGTATTATATTATGATATATTGGCATGCAAAGATGCATACATACCAACATACATATGCATTTCTTATTGTTATTATTCGGGCGGCGAGCTTGCAGAATCGTTAGCACGCCGGACTAAGTGCTGAGTAGCATTTCATCCGTCTTTATGTTCTGAGGTCAAATTCTGCCGAGATCGACTTCGCCTTTCATCCTTCCGAGGGCGATAAAATATGAACCAGTAAAACACTGGAGCCGATGTAATCGATTTACTCTCTCCTCGAACTCGTTGGCCTTGTGCCAAAATTTGAAACCGTTATTAACAGAAAATAATTCTCTAAGCCGGTGCCCCAGCATGGCCAATGTTTAATGACTGACACAAGTAAAAGCTAAAATATAAGAATGTTTGTATATACATACATACATACATACATACATAGACTTACGTACGCACATACATTCATACAAGCGTAGTTACATATAAACATACATGCATACATATGTATGTACACAGCCTCCCTCTCTGAGGCTTTTAATACATACATACTATAAACACTTATTATCTAGGATCATAATGCGTGATCTGTTAGACCTGCATTTTAAAGAGGATTTTTCGTGACAATATGACATTACTATTTCTACTACTCGGTACGCTTGATTTTTTTTTCATTCTCAGACCATAAGGTCTCGTCTGTTATATTATAAATACGTTTTTCACATAAACATCCCACCAGTATTTTCACTACTCTCGTACTTATTTGATTCAGTCTCAGATCATAATATCTGGCCTGTTAGGTCTACGTTTTAAAGAAATTTTTCATAATAATATCTCACTTGAATTTCTTATACTGTGCATATTTCCTTTTTTCCGATTCAGACAATAATACCTGGTTTGTTATGATTAAGTTTTAAAGAAATCTTTTGACAAAAACTTCCCACCGGTGCCAAAATAGCAAACAATGAAAATATGGCGAAATGTCTTTTGTGAAAAACTTCTTTTAAATATAGGCATAACAGAATATACATAATGATCCAAGCCTAAAATGAGTAAGTATTCATAATAGTGAATAATATTTGCCCAACAGATGTTAACGCAATAAGTGTGTGTGTGTATAGATCAATGTTTAAGGAAGACTACAGTTTAACAATATATAGTAATTGCAGGAGATCGTCCGTATAATTACATAGGCCATTTTGCTACAAATTTGTAAATGTAGACTAAATAAGCAATTTTCTTCATTTAAGTCTAGAAAGAAATGTACTTTACGAATCTTAGTAAAATCATTTGGGATTTGAAAGACAGGGACATAATCTACGATATAAAGCGGTCCATTATTGATTACGCTCCATGAATGAAAAACTCAAATGGACAGACCCTGATGAAACTGCACTGACAATATTGCAGTGTTTCATCTTTAACAATGTGCAGTAGATGTAGCGGAAACACATGTAAGTCATTGTTATATGTTGCATATAACTTTAAAATAAAAATAGTGGATGTGCAAGTTTCCATACTCCTTATTATATGTAATACACACACACACACACACACACACACACACATGGTGATTGCTTCATCTTTGCAAATGATTGCCATCTCCCCGTATCTCCCCATCAACCATCATCAGCTCCAAATGATAGAGCTCAATTTGAGGAATGTTCTGGTATCAATTCATGCAATGAAGTTTTAAAAGAAAAAAGTTATGAGTGTTTGTTTCTCAAATTTTAGGGTGATAATATAATTCTATACTTTTTTTTTATGGATATAGTTCTTCTATAAGGGAACTTTTAATATATGTCACCGGCATCATTGAGGTAAGGAAAAAAATTATCAATTGACACATTTGACACATTATTAATTAGCGTAATAGCATAACCTAGAAAAAACATGAATTACATGGTAAAATGCGAACAGGAGAAATAAAGATTATAAAGTTGGAAAAGTTCAGGACAAGTTATTACATCTGATTAAGTAGAGACCAAGAAAAATTTTGCTAAAAATATTGCAGCAAAGGATAAATTCTGAATATTAAAAATTATTTGATTTTAATTTACAAAGTAACATTGTAATTAAAAAAGGTACCGTCATTTTGTTGAAATATTTATTCTGGGAGACCCGCAACATTCGGGGAGACCCGCAACCAGCAGAACTGAGAAAAACATCGCAGATGTGCGTGCAGCTGTGAGAGGAAATCGTCGAATCGACATCCTTGAGTTATCAGAGGATGTGCAGACTAGTTACGGTTCAGTTCAGTCCATTGTCACTGAAGATTTGGTTACGAGACTTGTGTCTGCCAAGTTTGTGCTAAAACTGCCTTCGGCTGACCAAAAGGTCACTCGCGTTTTAGTTGCACAAGATCTCCTTGATTATGTCAAGAATGATGAAAACTTTTTGAAAACTTTTCGTAGACCTCTGAGCAACTATCGCCAAGCTTTTGACAAAGTTTGATGGAGATTCTCTGCTCAACTTTCTCTGTCATATTCAATGCGACGATCACACGCTACACACCTTCCTTCGAAGCACTGCTGCAAGCAGTGGAAGTGAGCTACAACATTAAAACTTAGTGCACAAGCACAGAAAGGCTTAAAGTCAATATGTGTCAAGCGACTTTACTCTGCGTGCTTTAGCTTTGTTACTATACCAACAGTTTGGATACTTACTGATCAGACCATGTATATCCATATAAATATCTGTAGAAATATATCCATACATGTACATGAGTACAGTATATATCCTTGCGTATCCATGCAAATATCCATACAGATATATTTACAAAAATGCATAGACACACAAACATTTAATACATATAGAGATGTATATGTATATAATACAAATATATATATACATATATATATATATGTATATATATATATATAT
>NC_068987.1:21019070-21021856 GCF_001194135.2 Octopus bimaculoides | reverse complement strand
ATATACATTTATATACATACATGCTCATACATATATGCATATACATACATATGTATGTATGTACATACAAGTATACCTACCTACCTACCTACATACCTACCTACATACATACATACATACATATGTATATATGTACAAGCATACATACATACATACATACATACACATATATATATATTGTCTGCAAGTATATATATACATTTATATACATACATACTCATACATATATGCATATACATACAAATGTATGTATGTACATACAAGCATACATACATACATACATACATACATACTTACATACATACATACATATTCACCTAGAAGCATGTCTCTTCTTAGACCACTAACTTTACACAAAGGTTGCTTTCATTATGACACGGCCCTCAACCTTTCCCGCCTCCTAAACTATAACAGATCCTTTTGGTTCCTTGCTAAACAATACCGTCCCACTCTTCACCTCCAACTATACGGAATCCTCTTTATTTCGTCAGCTAAATAATGATTGTTCTATAAACAGTACCACCACAGAGTAAACCTCCACGTTCGCTCCTTGCTGACCACTGTCCGCATCCAGCTCCTCACTACGCGCCTTTGGCTAGTCCCAGCCAAATCTAACCCATTTCCAAGTAGGGAAATACCTCCTATTGTTTCAAACAAAGCCACCGGCCTTAACCAGACCCTTTCCGTTACACTCAAGCGTTGCTTCCAAGAATTTACTCCTACACATATCAAGATCTTTAATCTTTCACTCCCTATGGGAATGAACTGATTTTATTACGCAATATTTTAATAAAGAAAAGCAAATAGAAAACTCCAATTCACAAGCATTTACTCACAATCAACTTTTATTTCCTGTCTTACAAGTGTTCAATGTGGCCACCACCTGCAGCACGGGCAACATCAATGCGATAAGAGAATTCCTCCTAGACGCGTATCAGCCTATCACGATCCACTGAGTACTTCTTTGACTGTCTGGTTGAATGCTTTTTCGAAGTTTTTCCATTTCCCTTCTATACCAATATCTTCTGGAATCGCCTCAAGTAAAGCAAATTTATTCTTTAGTTCCATAATGAACTTGCTTTTGGTATGCTGATACGCGTCTGGGTTGAATTCTCTTATCGCATTGATGTTGCCCTTGCTGCAGGTGGTGGTCACATTAAACACTTGTAAGACAGGAACTAAAAGTTGATTGTGAGTAAATACTTGTGACTTAGCTGGAGTTTTCTATTGCCTTTCCTTATTAAAATATTGCGTAATGAAATTGGATCTTTCTTTTTGAATAACCCTGTATATATATATATATTACTAAACGTTTCAACTACATGTACTTATCGCACTACTAATAATTTCCTGTACATGCATACGTTCATCAAGCATCAGGTGATTGACGCCTGATGAACGTACGCATGTACGGGAAACTATTGGTAGCGCGATAAGTACATGTAGTTGAAACATTTAGTAATATTCAACTCTCATTGGATGAAGTACTTTTCGTATTAACTTTTACGCAGTTCATATTTCTTATATATATATATATATATATATATATATATATATATATATATATGGGTGAGAGAGTTGGTATGTGAAAGCATGTGGTTGGATGTATAAAAGACAAAATAGAATGAAAAAGCTGCAGAAGACTTGTATTATATGGTTAAAGAATATATTTAACTCGTCATGCTAGAAAAATGTTAGAAAAGTTTGTGTGCGAAGAGATAAAACAATATCGGTAAAGAAATTTGAGAAATTTGAAAAGAAAATACGAAACCCTCCAAAAACAATGTCACTACACAGAAAATGTTCTGACATTTTTCTAACATGACAATTTAAATATATTCTTTAACCATACAATACAATTCTTCTGTAGTTTTTACATTCTATTTTGTCTTATATATATATATATATATATAGTGTAAACTCTCCGTTAAGCAGATTTGTAAGTCGATGATGTGTATGTGGGCTTTACAACTAAAAGTCCATTAAATTGAATGTAATTTGGGGACCACTTTTATTGATTTTAATGTAAAAAATTTAATTAATTAATTACTAATTAATCAATTAAACTTTAACGTATGCAACTGTACAACATAAAAGCATACACACGACATGGCGACACAGTAATATGAAGCAGATTGAATGTAACTGTAAGCGAATCTTCCTCGTTACACAAATCAAATTCTGTATTTGTTAATTCCATTTTTCGTTGACACAAGCAACAACGAACTTTGAGAGAGCTCATATTATACGAGCTAACAGTACGTAATAAAACACAAGTATTCGTCTGTTATATTGTTTTGTGAAATCTGTGAATCGTTGTTGTTTCAAGTAAAATATAATATGAAACGATCACTGTCCCGTCCAGCATATTCAATCATTGTTCCGATTCGCTCTACATATGTGCGTGTGTATGTGTGTGTGTGTATGTATGTGTGTGTGTGTGTGTATGTATGTGTGTGCATATATATTTTTTGGCACTCACTCCGTCAGTTACGACAGCGAGTGTTCCAGTTGATCCGATCAACGGAACTTCTTGCTCGTGAAGTGGTTTTTTAATAATTGTTTATGTTATATAATATTATGTTATATTATATTCATAGTATATCATGTAATATTATAATATAAATAATTATTGGATTGTCAGTAGTATCTCTCTATTTAATTATCTTTTTGTGTATATATATATATGGGAGAATTTACGAAAAAAACAACAACAGACGAGGACAGGTGGTATAAACAACAAAAGGATGTATTAGTTTAACGCTCGGGAATAGAGAAAGTCTTTA
>NC_068987.1:21017421-21018459 GCF_001194135.2 Octopus bimaculoides | reverse complement strand
TTTTTTTTTTTTTTTTAGTGAAATCCACTCTATTGCAAGCATTCGGACCAGGTTTTCGATTAGAGGATAGTTTTTCCCGCCCGTCTCAGAGGATCAATACAGGCGCGGTCTTCTCTTGTGACTAAATCCATTTAATGGTATGTACGTTTCAGCCTAATACGTTACGAGTGGTAACACAGTTAACCGGTAACACAGTTATCCGGTTACACAGTTACAGTTCGATCACTTCAAGTGAAATAAAATGGTAGTTTCAAATTTTCCTCTCTGTATAGTAGTAGTAGTAGTAGTAGCAGCAGCAGTAGTAGTTGTTGTTGTTTATTCCTTCTCGAGCCATGCCTGGCTCATAAGGGCCGGTTTCCCGGTTTCATTGGCGTATAGATTCCCCACCTGGACTGAAGCGAATTTTTTTCTCCGCAAGAGTTCCGAGCTCCCAGTTATGAACTCATTTGCATACAGCCAATCAGAGCTCAACTATCAAACTAGTGTCCACCTAGTCACGAAAATACTCTGGTTGAGTTCAGTAGAAAATGAGCGTTGTAGCAAGATCTAACCGTTCTCATAGGGGTGACAAATGTGAAATTTAGTGTATAAAGTGAATGGATAGCTGCTCACCGATGATGCCTAAGTGTTGCCAATTTGCGTAATTTACTAGAAAATGTAGATGAGTGAAGCTTTCTAACTTTTTAACTGATTTTATACATTCCTAATTTAAAATGTTGGTGTTGATCTGGAAACATCGTAATCAATATGACGTTGTGTCGTATTGCGCCCTCCTTGCATATATCAATGGGTACATGCAGTATCACTAATCTCAGTCTGAGCATAGGTACTTAATGTTAGCTCCATATAGAGATGGTGCTCAATTGATCTATGAAAATGGTTGCGAGTGCTTATGTGAGACCTGCCATGCTGTACTCACAGAGTGGCATACACCATTCTATGCATGAATGGCAGTACTGTAGTTGTACATAGTATATGGATTTTCAAGGTGAGCTCTGATTGGCTGTATGCAAATGAGTTCATTACTGGGGTCTGGAA
>NC_068987.1:21014850-21016590 GCF_001194135.2 Octopus bimaculoides | reverse complement strand
GGAAGGAAGGAAGGAATATCAAATTATAGTACAAGTGGCTGAGCACTCCACAGACACGTGTACCTTTAACGTAGTTCTCGGGGATATTCAGCGTGACACAGAGTGTGACAAGGCTGACCCTTTGAATTACAGGCACAACAGAAACAGGAAGTAAGAGTGAGAGAAAGTTGTGGTGAAAGAGTACAGCAGGGTTCACCACCATCCCCTGCCGGAGCCTCATGGAGCTTTTAGGTGTTTTCGCTCAATAAACACTCACAACGCCCGGTCTGGGAACCGAAACCGCGATCCTATGACCGCGAGTTCGCTGCCCTAACCACTGGGCCATTGCTCCTCCACTGTTAGCGTAGTAATATAATAATAAAAAGATAGACAATAAGCTTCTACAAGAGGGAAGGAGGGAAGGAAGGAAGGAAGGAAGGAAGGAATATCAAATTATTGTGCAAGTGACGAGGCTTTTAATTCTCGAGTCGGTTAAGTAATATAATCATCTTGCAGATAAAGAACTTAAAAACATATTGTTATATATTTGGGATGGTCATTTTATATACTCGTTCTTCACTTCAGTTTTGTTATTATAATCATTTTTCGTGTCCTTTGTCTGAAATCTTTCGTCATAAATGCTGTGACCTCTTCAGCGACTCTCCATCTCATGTGTCACCTCCTGTCCTGTTTAGAAAGATTTCATATTAAGGCCACTAAAAGAAAAGAACAACAATAAAGATGAAGAGAAAAAACGAATATATAGTGCGTGTGTTTATTTAGCAAAAGAACAAAAAATGACTGTCCCGAAACGTAACAATTTCTGTTTCAACACACGATTCCACATCAAGAATCTTGCAAAACACATACATACATGATCTTAAAAACCTTATTCATGCATATATACTTGTGTGTGCGCACGCGTGTCTGTCAGTCTGTATGTCTGTCTGTATGTATGTATGTATGTAAGTATGTATGAATATGTATGTATGAATAACAAATAGTCCAGTGGTTCTCAACCGGGGTCCACGTGGCCCTTAAGGTTTCAAATAATATTTATTCTGCTGTTAGAATTTATTTGCAATAAATTGGTTATAATTCTACAATACACAAAATATTTTAATATTTTTAATAAAATTCGTAATAATATTTGATTATAAAAATATAACAGAAATTCTTTAAAACATGGACTGGTAATGATGGTCTATCTGAATAAGATGAGAACCAAAAGGGTCCACAGGCGAAGAATGGTTGAGAACCATAGCTTAGTCGGGTGGTGTTAACGATGAGGTTACTCCTGGAAATATTCCTTTCGATTTAGGAAATATCTAAAAAGTGTGTAAGGTTTATTGCGGAAGACCAGTAGTTGCCCACACATACCGGGTTCATGTTTCCATGCGTCCGATAATTTTCCCAAGAGAATGAACAGATAAATACGGTTTAGCAGTTGTGTCACAGCCGGTATTGCTGTCAAAACACTAAAGGTCGGAAAAAAATTCCGTATTGCATCTTGTCTAACCCTCTACTACATCCACTAGAGATGTACAAATTTTTTATTGACTATACGATAAAATGCGACTTCGATGGGATTTGAACTCAGAATGCAAAAGGGCGAAACTATTATGGCCAGGTATTTATCCGTCTCCTTAAAGCCTCAGCCAATTTGCCGCATTATGCAAATCTTGATATGTATATGCGCGCGCGCACCACGCACCACGCACACACACACACACACACACACACACACACACACACACACAC
>NC_068987.1:21012723-21013436 GCF_001194135.2 Octopus bimaculoides | reverse complement strand
CCATACACACATATATCTATACATACATATATACAAACATACACATATACATACATCCACCATACTTACATACACGCTTATATACACACGTACGTACATGCACACATACATCTGTCAATCCAACCTTCTATCCATCTATCATGCGCATGCGTGACAGAGCTCAAGCGGTTTCACACTGCGTGCTTTAGCTCCGTTACCACAGCAACAGTCTCGATACTTTTTGATCAGACCTTGTACATGCCGTGGAGGCGATGTAGCAGAATCATTAGAGCATCGGATAAAACGCCTCACCGTCTTTGTCGTGACGCTCAGCACAGTGAGTTCAAATCCCCTCGAGGTCAGCTTTAACTTTCATTCTTCTAGGGTCGGTCAAAAAAAAAAAAAATACCAATATTAAGTGGAGGGTTTTCGAAATTTCTAAAATGTCGAACTGGAAGTCTTTGCATTTTGAATTCAAATTTCCCGACGGCCCCGACATCGGTTGTTGACTTTACCCGCCAGCCGTTTTACGTCACCATCTGGAACCTTGTGTCCCTTTAACAGAGTCTCTTCTGTTGCAAACATTTGCGGTCAGCTCTCCCATTTGAGAATTCTTTGCTTCATCCTTGCAACAAGTTTCAGAGGCCCTCTAAAACGTCATAAGCACTACCTTCCTTCTTGACTAAAAGATACATAAAAATTCCTTGTTTTCGGGAATGGCATCCTTCTGAAAT
>NC_068987.1:21011235-21012014 GCF_001194135.2 Octopus bimaculoides | reverse complement strand
ATGGTAGCGAACCCTGCTGTACTCTTCCACCACAACTTTCTCTCACTCTTTCTTCCTGTTTCTGTTGTGCCTGTAATTCAAAGGGTCAGCCTTGTCACACTGTGTCACGCTGAATATCCCCGAGAACTACGTTAAGGGGTACACGTGTCTGTGGAGTGCTCAGCCACTTGCACGTTAATTTCACGAGCAGGCTGTTCCGTTGGTCGGATCAACTGGAACCCTCGACGTCGTAAGCGACGGAGTGCCAACAACTCTTCCCGTAAATCCATCCAACCTCGACCACTAATACAGCTGCGGACACCCAATCACAACGACTGCCACCAGTTTCTGTTATTCGTGTGTGTCGTGACTTGAAATGCTGTCCTCGTCTGTGTGTCGTGGAGCTAGTTAATAGTTAATGAATGTAATTACAGAAGGAGCCATAAAAAAATGGTGTCAAGTAGTGCTTTGATTACAGAGCTCTCTTAACCGCTTGATGGAGACTCTTACACATACATACATACATACATACAATATCTATCTATCTGTTTGTCTGTCTGTCTGTATGTATGTATACTTCGTTTTTTTATCTAGTTTGAGAGATTCTTTATATGAATTCGTGTGTTGAAGCAAATTTTGCTGTGTCTGGGAAGATTCATTTAGTATTTATGCCTTATTAACAAACACATAAATAAATTGAGTGGAAATTGAACCGGTGAGTGTGTTAGTTAATAAAGCGGAAAGACAAAATGACACTCCCCGGACACAACACAATATATATATATATATATATATATATA
>NC_068987.1:21007036-21010469 GCF_001194135.2 Octopus bimaculoides | reverse complement strand
AGTCCCTCTAAGCGTGAGGCATTACTATATAGTTAATGCCCTTATATAAATATATATATATTATATATCATTTATCTTTTATCTTTTACTTGTTTCATATATATATATATATATATATATATATATATATATATATACACGACGGGCTTCTTTCAGTTTCCATAGAAAGACAGTGTTCTACACGTCTGTGTGCATATATGTGTATGTCTGTGTGTGTATATGTGTGTATGCGCCCGTGTACCAAAATGTTAAATGTATTCCGCATGAGTCAAGGGATAATGGAAAAATAAGAAGGAAATGCATTTTTTCCGTTTATATTTCAGTGAATTAATACCAAAGTTTATTATTCCAGTCAAAGAATTACAAACTACAATAGCACGCATTTGAAAAAAAAAAAAAACAAGAAAAAAAAAATCTCTACAATCAAATTATTTCAAAAGATGTGATGACATATTCCGAAACATCATATCATATCCAAAATGCAAAACTTCAATCAAATCATTCCAAGGTTATGGATTCCAAAGTGCAATCAAATAATTTCAAAACACCTTATTAAACTCTTGAAATTCGATAATTACAAAAAACATCATTGTACATAATTTAAAACCGTTTTCCCTTCTAACAGAGAATATTCATTGCAGTATACGTGTATATAATGACTTGCTGCTACATTTTGTGGGAGTTACATACATGATTACTGAAAGCGGTGTAGTTTGGCCCCATGAGAGTTTAAAGTTTCGTAAGATTTTACAGAAACCTAGCTCTTTCTGGCTCTATTAACCGAATCGAGATATACAGCAAGTCTAAGATGGTTTCAGGAAACTGGGCTGCTGTTGGCCAGCTATTTGTTAAGGTGGGTCAGTGGTACCGTTAGAGACTGAGATCGGTATTCCAGCGACACCAAATACATTAGAAAAGAGAATTTCTCGAACTAGGGAAGAAGCTGGTGTCTGGGAGCCTTGGTGTCTGGCCGGTCATTGAAGGGTGTACATATATGTATGTGTGTGTGTGTATATATACACGAGTAGATCTGGCTGAAAAAGAATCAAGTGCTTTTTGGTGCTAAATTCGAAATCCTGATACCAGGTTAACCGCTTTTCCTTTTGCAATCTTGCAGAGGTAGGGTACAATTCTTATTCACTGAATATACTGATATTAAAATCAGGAGAACATAGATTTTGCACATCCAAGTTTTATTTTACAGTTAATCACATTTCGTCAAGACCTACGCACGTTTCAGCTGCAAGCTGGTGCACACAGTTAAATGTATATTTTGGTGTTAATTATCGGTGCAACTTCATCAGGGTCTACTTTAACTGTTGGTTAAATTACACTGGTTTAGAGAGAAATTGAGGCAAACATAAAAATAGTTGCTCTAGCCTAATTTTGGGGTGCTGATTTTAGATACAAAACCAGTTTTCACTCATCAGCTCTTATACTCTCTTCATATGATATCCGACCAACAGTTAAAGTAGACCCTGATGAAGTTGCAGCGATAATTAACACCAAAATGCATATTTAACTTTCAGCGGAAACGTGCGTTGGTCTTGACGAAGAAGGATGTGATAAACTCTTTTACTCTTTTACTTGTTTTAGTCATTGACTGCGGCCATGCTGGAGCATCGCCTTTAGTCGAGCAAATCGACCCCAGGACTTATTCTTTGTAAGCCTAGTACTTATTCTATCGGTCTATTTTGCCGAACCGATAAGTTACGGGGACGTAAACACACCAGCATCGGTTGCCAAGCGATGCTGGGGAACAAACACAGACACAAACATATACACACACACACACACACACACACACATATATATATACATATATACGACGGGCTTCTTTCAGTTTCCGTCTACCAAATCCACTCACAAGGCTTTGGTTGGCCCGAGGCTATAGTAGAAGACACTTGCCCAAGGTGCCACGCAGTGGGACTGAACCCAGAACCATCTGGTTGGTAAGCAAGCTAGTTACCACGTAAAATAAAACTTAGATGTTCAAATCTCTGTTCTCCTGATTTTAATTTTATTATTTTTCTCTACAGGCACTATGCAGTCTTTATAAGGACATTTGGATTTACCAAGTGATGATCAACCGAGTATAATTAATTTTAAGTAATTCATTGTGGTTAACCAGCATTGATAACCGATAAGAGCGAACACGATATCCGCTAGAATTATATATAGCACTTAACAATTTTGGAAATTTACTTTTGGAAATAACCCTCGTATATACATAGATACATACATGCTTCTGGTACTTATGTCTGCGGACATAACGGATCTATACTAGTGTAATTGTAACAGTGTTACTGGTGAGGTGGAGACAAATTGACGCTGGGTTGAAGTTTGGCAGTATGAGCGAGAGAAAGAGAGGAAGAGCATACGTACATTGATGTGTGTTTGTGTGTGCTCACACACAAGGCACTACACACACACACACACTCACTCACTCACACACACACAGAGTCACAAGCGCGCGCGCTCGTGTATATATTAAAAGTAATGCCCGGACGTAGAGTGACCAATGGTTTTGCATCGACAAAATTTGACCGGACATAGACTCGATTACTTTTAATACATTGCTGTTCTATACCTTAGAGCAGTAGATAGAAGAATACAGAATAGAAATTAAACTAATATTTTAAAAATAAAAACGCTGGGCAGTAAGAATTTAAGAAAACACGTAGAAAAAACTTGAAGAAGGTTACTGCAAAATATATATAACAAAATATATATAAACAGAGCCTGAAAGATTTCTTTAAGATATATGGTGTGTTTTATAAATAAGGCTGCTTAAGTATTATAAAAGCATGAAACTATATTAGTTGCTCTTTCGTTCTCTTTTACTTGTTTCAGTCATTTGACTCTGGCCATGCTGGAGCACCGCCTTTAGTCGAGCAAATCGACCCCGGGACTTATTCTTTGTAAGCTTAGTACTTATTCAATCGGTCTCTTTTTTGTCGAACCGCTAGGTGACGGGGACATAAGCACACCAGCATCGGTTGTCAAGCAATTCTAGGGGGACAAACACAGACACACAAGCATACACACATCACATACACACACACCAAATACACACACACACACACATATATATATATATACGACGGGCATCTTTCAGTTTCCGTCTACCAAATTCACTCACAAGGTTTTGGTCGGCTAGAGGCTATAGTAGAAGACACTTGCGCAAGCTGCCACGTAGTGGGACTGAACCCGGAACCATGTGGTTGGTAAGCAAGCTACTTACCACACAGCCACTCCTGCGCCTTGTATTCAAATTGTATTTAAATTGATATTTATCTCTCACTAGATGGGAGTACATTTTTTGTTGGTTCCACCTCTGTTGAATCTTCAAACTATAATTCATGCATGCATACAGGTGTGTGTGTGGCGGGGTGAGTGGGTGGATGTGGGTGTCGTTACATACCACGTCTAT
>NC_068987.1:21003431-21005766 GCF_001194135.2 Octopus bimaculoides | reverse complement strand
GATATATAATATGTTATTGGAATTGGAGCAACGATAGACGTTAGCAAGGTTAATGTCGGTTTAGAAATGTGAATGTATCAATTGAAATGTTGAATATGTGATCTTTTCTCAAACATGACTCAAACATGCGACCATCGATATTTGGTCACCATCACCCTACCACCACCACCACCACCACCACCACCACTAACAGTACCACCACCACCACCACTAGATAGTTCTCTTCCGAGGCACAAATCCGGGCAAGGTTGTTTATGGAAAACCAGCGTACACCCATGCATACTAACTTCCCCTCTCCATGCCACCGATGTTATCTGAGGGAAAAGCAAAGGGGCCGATACAGCTTGGCACCAGCAATGTCGAAACTCATTTTTACAGCTGCGTGAACCGGAGTAACGTGAAATAAAGTGTCTTGTTCAAGAACACAACACACAGCTCGGTCCGTGAATCGAACTCGCTACCTCATGGTCGTGAAACCGATTCTCTAACCACTGAGCCATGCACCTTCACCGCTTATACGTATCTATAAATGAGTGTATGTGCATTGCATGTGTATGTGTAAGTGCGATTGTGTATGTGGGCCATGCTTGTGCTTTGAAGCAGTCTCGATAGATTCCCATTTATTTGATCTACCCATTATATCAGGGGTTGACAAACCGGGATAAATGAAATTCTTGTGGGTAATGAGAACTCAATAAACATACGCAAAATCATATAAAAAACGTGCTCTTTGTTACGACAGAAATATTTCTTCTGGCCTGAGGTAGGTTGCTGCAAAATGCAGCAACTTTTGATTGCCTTTTCCAACAAACTACCTTTGCAAATAAGGATTTTGCACTCTAATGAACATAAAAAACAAAGCAGAGTAATCGATTGGACCCCGAAGACTGTATCCAAATTGCTCTCACATCAAAATACCCCAATTTTGATGTAATTGTAACAAAAATGAAACATCATTTCTCCAAAACCTGAAGTGAAAAAGTTTCTACAAAAAAACCTTTTGTTTCCTTATTTCTTTTATTTTACTTTACTTGTTTCAATCATTTGACTGCGGCCATGCTGGAACACCGCCTTTAGTCGAGCAAATCGACCCCAGGATTTATTCTTTTTGGAAGCCTAGTACTTATTCTATCGGTCTCTTTTGCCGAAAAGCTAAGTTACGGGGACGTAAACACACCACCATCGGTTGTCAAGCGATGTTGGGGGGGGGGGGACAAACACACACACACAAACATATACACGCACACACATACATATATATATACATATATATGACGGGCTTCTTTCAGTTTCCGTCTACCAAATCCACTCACAAGGCTTTGGTCGGCCCGAGGATATAGTAGACGACACTTGCCCAAAGTGTCACGCAGTGGGAATGAACCCAGAACCATGTGGTTGGTAAGCAAGCTACTTACCACACAGCCGCTCCTGCACCTGAAGATATTAGTTTATTTTATCGCAATTGTTTTGTACTTTTATATTTATAATTATATTCGCCATATAAATAGATTCAATAAACCTTTTGAATTCAAAGAACCTATGATTTTCTTCTTTTCAAGTCAAGGGAGTAACATTAGCATAAATAAATTTATTTTGGGGTAATTGGTTAAAAAAGTTCCCCGACCCCTGCATTAGAAGGTACTGTATGTTGAAGTGATACAACCTTCAAAAACGAACCAGGATCAAAACCCTAAGGAGAGCTTTCGATTGATCCAAATTAATCAAGGCCCCACCGAAAAGATGTTTATTACACATCCGCTCAACGATGAAGCGCATGACATAGGGGTTTCTCATGAATAGATCTGGTCCGGGGTCGCACATGCCTGTGACATCCCGAACACCCTACCTACGACAATAAATCTGTTGTAGCGAGGGTCCAGATGAGTTTTAAATGATACTGGGGAAGTCTTGAGCTACGTGGATTGAAGCAACTTACCAAAGAATACGATTCCTTTCATGGTCGAAGAATGTTGAGATAACCAGGCAGGGAGGCCGGTAGATAGATAGATAGATAGATAGATAGATAGACAGACGGACAGACTGATAGATAGACAGATAGATAGATAGATAGATGCATAGATAGATAGATAAACAGACAGATAGACAGACAGACAGACAGACAGACACACAGGCGAAGAAAGGAAGGAAGGAAAGAAGAATGAAAGAAAGAAAAATCTGTACATTAAACGCACACACAAGTAAATGGTGAGACAAGAAAGAAGGCAGGTAGGTATGGATGTCGGAAGGTAAGTATATATACATATATATATATACATATATATACATATACATATATATATACATATATATATATATATATATATATATATATATA
>NC_068987.1:21001971-21002501 GCF_001194135.2 Octopus bimaculoides | reverse complement strand
TATATATATATATATATATATATATATATATATATATATATATATATATATATATGTATGTATATATATATATATACATAAGTATATGTGTGTATATATGTGCATATATATATACACACACATACATATATTATAATACAATTATATATGCGTATATTACAAATTCACTCACCTCTAATTAGAGGACTTTGACTACGTTATTGATTGTACTCTCAATGATTATGTGTGCGCATGCGCGCGTGTGTATACATACGCATGTTCCTATATGGATGCAAATGTATATACATACACAGCCATACATACGTATGTGCATGTGTATTTAAGTATATATTATTATATAGGTGGGTGGTAAATAGCTTGCTTCCCAACCACATGGTTCCGGGTTCAGTCCCACTGCGTGGCACCTTGGGCAAGTACCTTCTACCATAGCCTCGGGCCGACCGAAGCCTTGTGAGTGGATTTGCTAGACGGAAACTGAAAGAAGCCCGTCGTATAAATAGATGCATGTTTGTGTGTGTGTGTGTGTGTGT
>NC_068987.1:20999878-21001016 GCF_001194135.2 Octopus bimaculoides | reverse complement strand
ACACACACACACACACACACACACACACACACACACACACACACACACACACACACAAAAGCACACATATACACACATAAATCCATACAGATCTATTTCAGCGGTTCCATTCGGATATTGTTTATATGTATGTAAATATGTATATGATATATAATATATGAAATATGTATATGGTCTATATGGTCTAATACGTGTGTGTGTGTGTGTGTGTGTATGTGTGTATTTCATACATATATATCACCACCGTTGGCTACCACCAGATTCTCCTCCATCTCTAGGCACGACTACCACTAGCCACAACCACCACCACTACCACCACCATACACGAAATGATATACCATGACATTTTGCTATTACTCAATAAAACATATCATTCGATATCCTTTTTTTTTATTATCACATCTGCCATCAGTCAGTTTATCTTATATAATGACTATCACCATTGTAATATTTAGTAGCAAACCTCATTTCATATTCTGTGCATGCTTGCCTGTTACTACTACTACTACTACTACTACTACTACTACTACTACTACTACTGGGTGTATGTATGTATGCATGTATGTATATATGTATATATGTATACTCTTTTACTTGTTTCAGTCATTTGACTGTGGCCATGCTGGAGCACCGCCTTTAGTCGAGCAAATCGACCCCAGGACTTATTCTTTGGAAGCCTAGTACTTATTCTATCGGTATCTTTTGCCGAACCGCTAAATTACGGGGACGTAAACACACCAGCAGCGGTTGTCAAGCGATGTTGGGGTACAAACACAGACACACAAACATATACACATATATATATATATATACATATATACGACCGGGTTCTTTCAGTTTCCGTCTACCAAATCCACTCACAAGGCTTTGGTCGGCCCGAGGCTATAGTAGAAGACACTTGCCCAAGATGCCACGCAGTGGGACTGAACCCGGGACCATGTGGTTGGTAAGCAAGCTACTTACCACACAGCCACTCCTGCGCCTATGTATGTATGTATTTACATATTTATTTATATATTTGTCTACTTATTTCTTTCACAATTGCCCTCTCTGAGATGCTTCATTCTTCATAATAGTTTGGGTGAGATTAAGATTGTAAGCCGGCAGAATCTTTAGTATGGCGGGCAAAATGCTTGGC
>NC_068987.1:20997353-20999868 GCF_001194135.2 Octopus bimaculoides | reverse complement strand
GAGGTGACTACTGGCCTTCCGCCAAATTACTTCAATCAAAATTACTGACTTTAGAGAGAATTGCTTATGGCGGCGAGCTGGCAGAATCGTTAGGACGCCGGGCGAAATGCTTAGCGGTATTTCGTCTGCCGTTACGTTCTGAGTTCAAATTCCGCTGTGGTCGACTTTGCCTTTCATCCTTTCGGTGTCTATTAAATAAGTACCAGTTACGCACTGGGGTCGATGTAATCGACTTAATCTCTTTGTCTGTCTTTTTTGTCCCCTCTATGTTTAGCCCTTTGTGGGCAATAAAGAAATAAGAATCGTTAGCACGTTGGAAAAAAATAAAGCTTAGCGACATTTCTTCCGAGTCTTTACGCTCTGAGTTCAAATCCCTCTGAGGTCAACTTTGCTTTTCGTCCTTTCGAGGTCGGTAACATAAAAAACCAGTCGAGTACTGGGGTCGAGGTTATCGACTTGCTCACTCTTCCCTCAAAATTTTTAGCCTTGTACCAAAATTAGAGAGAATTTTTTATAGCGGCAAGCTGGCCGAATCGTTAACGCATCAGGACAAAAATAATGCTTCGCGGCATTTCCTCTGAGTCTTTACATTCTGAGTTCAAATTCCTCTGAGGTCAACTTTGGTTTTCATCTTTTCGAGGTCGATAAAATAAAGTGTCAGTCGAAATTAGAATGAAATATTTCGAAGAAAACCAGAAAGAACATTTGCATTCTAGGCATAATCTAACTGTGCATAAACTAAGGAAAAGAAAAGATAATATCTGGATCTTCGCAGCGGAAGTTTGTCTTGACCAAAAATTCCTCCTGCACCTCATTTGAAGTATTTTTTTTTCTTTCTTTCTTTTTATGCTGTAAGCACTCCAGACGAGGTTGTTGTTCTTGTTGTTACACTTAGCTCTCTTACGTTACTGAAATTCCATGAGAGAATATAGCTATTGAAGTACATCCTCTTTTCCAAAATGGATGTGCTCAAATTTCTCCTACTGTAAGCATTAGATTTTTTTTTGTCTATTAATTTGGTCAGATCAGAGTTTTGTCCAATGTTCCTTCTAAGCTGAGTATTGTACGCGCGCGCGCCCACGTTTTACAACTAGCGTACTACGAAATATGTGCACACAACTAACGCAAACGTTTCACAACTAACGCAAAACGAAATATGTGCACACAACTAACGCAAAACGAAATATGTGCGCCCAAGGTTTTCAAGACGAAATCGGAATTTTCTTTTAATTGAAAATGAAAAAGACGATACATGCATGGATGCGAACATACTTTGTGGGGGAAAAAATTGCATACAAACAAATTCCTGCGCACACCAACACCAAAATATTTGAAAGAACATTGCTTATATCTGGTCATTTGCTCAGTTGACAACTTTCTGAAGCATACATTGATCAGCAACCAATTTTCTTTTAACCTGTTAGCATTCAAACCGGCCATAACTGTCCCAAATATTCCACCTATTTTATTTTCAAATCAGCCAGGTCCGGCCTCTCAGACTTATCCTAAAATGTCATTCTAACAATAAAACAATCACAATATTTTCATATGTGTGTGCGACGGGCTTCTTTCAGTTTCCGTCTACCATATCCACATACAAGGCTTTTGCAGGTCCGAGGCTATAGCACGAGACACGTGTTCAAAGTGCCACGCAGTGCGACTGAACCCGGGACCATGTGGTTAGGAAACAAACTTCTTACCACACTACCACATCATTGCAAGTGTACATAAATACATACACACATACATACAAACTCACACATCTGCATACACACAGACACAAGCACACACATACACACATAGACACACACACACACACACACACACACACACTCAATACAAATATGCTTATACATACATACATACATATATACATGTATATGCATGTATACATACAATACACACACATATACACACGCAAGCAATAATGTATTACACATCCATCCATACATCCGTACATATATATACACATACGTATATAGCTGCAAAAAAAGAACACACATACAAACATACATATATAAACATATACGAGCAGAGCTACCCGGCGTTTATCGGGATAAAATGGCATAGATATTTTTATTCTTTTATCTGTTTCAGTCATGTGACTGCGGCCATACTGGAGCACCACCTTTAAAAATCGACCCCAGGATTTATTCTTTGTAAGCCTAGTACTTATTCTACCTGTGCCTTTTGCCGAACCGCTAAGTCATGGGGACGTAAACACAGCAGCATCGGTTGTCAAGCGAAGGTGGAGGTACAAACACAAACATGCATCCCCCACATACACAAACATACACATATATATACAACAGTCTTCTGTCGTATACATATATATATACATATATATATATATACATACAGTATATACATATATATACATTTATGTATATACATACATATATATATACATATATGTATATATACACACACACACACATATATATATACATATATATACATAGATATACATATATACATACATACATACACACATATATATATATATATATATATA
>NC_068987.1:20987939-20993102 GCF_001194135.2 Octopus bimaculoides | reverse complement strand
TATATATGCACACCTTTCAACGCCGTGTATGCCATAAAGTCTGCAAGTCTAACGGAGACCTCAAAATACATTTTAAGATCCACAAAGATCAGAACTTAACTGCAGCTCTTGGTGGTCCAAATCGGATATGCAATCTATGTGGGTGTCTTTTCAATAGTGTCTAGTTTTAAAAGCCACATCAGACCCCATGACTGAAACAAAAACAAATAAAAGGATACATTTCACATCTGGTTTAGGTCCGTCGCCATTTGAAAAGGGGACTTCACCTCAGCCGGCCTCAGCCTGTTTCCAGGTTCGAGCAGTTAAGGTGAGGATTTAGTTGTGCACAGACTTAGTTATAACATCGATCGTCTACTCCTATCTGAATATTCTATGCTGTAAATAGCAGTCATATCTCACTCAAATCACACACGCTAAAAAAACAGGAAACCCTGAACAATGTGGTCACTAATACACAAAAAGACGGGATGGTTATAATTAGAACGGCATTCATCACAGGTTTACACGTTCATGGCCGACCTAGTACTAAACAACAATACTGTCTACAAAACGTCCGTTATTTTGTATGTGTATATTCACAAAACATACAAAAATATCGGAGAACAGAACGTCGAGCAATATGATTTATTGTGTGGTAGTCATTCGGTTTAAGTTGTGCAGGACCTTACGGTGACTTTCATCGCACGAAATACAATAAACTAGCAATCAGTCGTTGGTAAAAACTCTAACTACCGACGCTATAGTTTACATACACCTTATATAAAAACGTTATACATACATACATACATACATACATACATACATACATACATACACAACTACACATACTCATACACGTACCACACACTCACGCACATGCAGGTACACACGTGTGCGCGCACACATACCCCATACGTCTGTTGCTCAGCGATTTTACTCCAAACTCCTACGTGAAATCTAACCCCCGTTTAGTAGAAATAGCAGCTTAATCTCACTCGAAAGCACTGTTCCTCCTCACCAGAGTCTGAGAAAAAAATGCATTGGATGATGCAATCTTTGGCTCATTGCACGTAAAGAAAAGACGAGATGGTCACGGTTAGAATGCCCTTGATCAGAGGCCTTGCTCAGTTATGACTGACCTGCGTCTTAACAAACACAAGTACTGTTTAGTTGCATCTTTATCAAAACAATGATAGCATGTGACTTGAGGGAAATTTGACTGTTAGTTCTAGTTGAACAACCTGTCATATGAGTTGCGCCTTGTCCGAGGCTGAAATTTAACGGTATTTCGGAAGGAAAAAGGTAGTTTTGTACTTCTTTGAGTAACCCTGTGTTCATTCTGATACTGGGTGTCCAGGACTTATCTTTATAATTTGAAAATTTCAGTAAGAGAAAAGTGAAAAATGAGGATAATCCAGTTGATGTTTATTGGAAAGCAGGAAAAACAAAACAGGTTTTATGAGAACTATCAGAACACTTCCACGTGTTCTGAGGTTTCCAATAAAAAACAGTTGATTGACTTTAATAGATACTATATAAATTGTGGAAGTTGTAAAGATAATTTATGAACACGTTGTATATGTGTGTGTGTGCATACATACATGTATATATATATACATATATATATATATATATACGTAGCTGTATACACACACACACACACACACGTATATATATACATACACACACACACACACACATCACACACATGTACATGCACACACGCCCACGTTCTTTTATTCTTTCATTTGTTTCAGCCATTTGACTGCGGCCATACTGGAGCACCGCCTTTAGTCGGACAAATCGACCCCAGGACTTATTCTATCGGAGCCTTTTGCCGAACCGCTAAGTTACGGGGACGTAAACACACCAAGCGATGGTGAGGAACAAACATACACACACACACATGCACACACACGCACACACACACACACACACACACACACATACGACGGGCTTCTTTCAGTTTCCGTCTACCAAAATCCATTTACAAAGCTTTGGTTGGCCCGAGGCTATAGTAGAAGACACTTGCCCAAGGTGCCACGCAGTGGGACTGAATCCAGAACCATGTGGTTATGAAGCAAGATTCTTTTCTTCTCTAGGCACAAGGTCCGAAATTTTGGGGAAGGGGGCCAGTCGATTATACCGACTCCAATACGCAACTGGTACTTAATCTATCGACCCCGAAAAGATGAAAGGCAAAGTCGACCTCGGCTGAGTTTGAACTCAGAGCGTAAAGTCAGACGAAATACGTGTAAGCATTTCGCCCAGCTCGCCGCCTTATGAAACAAGCTTCTTACCACAATATTATAATAATAATAATAATAATAATAATAATAATAATAATAATAATAATAATAATAATAATAATAATAATAATAATAACAGAAAATTGCACTACTGGGCACTGCACACATTCTACGCAAAACACTTTCAATACAGTAAACATAAAAGCACCACAGCAAACCACAGCACATACCCAAGGCGCACAGAGCTGCGCTCGGTAGTGAAGTGAAAGCACGTTATAAAAATAAAACTACTGAACAATAATAATAATAATAATAATAATAATAATAGATATTTTCAAAGATTTCGATTTTGTAAGTATTTCCATTATCCCTCATTTCTGTGATCGCTTCTTCCACCCGACCTCAATTTAATATGAAGCGTCTGTTTTGATTTTGAAGTTCCGCATGATATTCTTTACATTGCGGAAATAAAACAAATGCCCGTGAATAAAAATTAATGACTTAGATTACAAAGAAGGTCAGCAGTTTTGAGTTGGGAAGAGATTAGTCGATTAAAATTATAGGCCCCGGGTAGATAAAAGGTACAGCCGATCCCAGTGGAATCTGAACTCGGTACATTTGAGTCGGAAGAAATAACGCAGGGCATCTTATCCAACGCTCTGACAACTCTTATAGTTCAATGTGTGTTTTGTTGCGGTTATTGTTATGCTACTCCAGCCGTGACGATCATGTCTTTCTTAAATTTACATGTGATTACGGTGACACTAGGCTATTATTTCTAGCATGACGTTGGTCCGTAAATAACCCGTAGCATTTGAACTGGGAACGTAAAG
The DNA here is from genome assembly GCF_001194135.2 of Octopus bimaculoides. Classification (NCBI taxonomy): domain Eukaryota; kingdom Metazoa; phylum Mollusca; class Cephalopoda; order Octopoda; family Octopodidae; genus Octopus; species Octopus bimaculoides. The sequence continues at coordinate 20,990,041 of NC_068987.1, read as the reverse complement.
AGCCGGAAGAAATGCCGCAAAATACTTTGTCCGACGCTCAAACGATTCTGCCAGCTCTTAATAGCTGAGTGCGTGTTTGGATATGGTGATTGTTAAGCTGCTCTAGCCGTGACCATCTCGTTTTTCTTTCAGTCACGCCGTATCTAGAATTATAATATAATTATTTCATATTTCCATCCACGCTGAAGACAGTAGGGAATGTGATTAGGGCGAGATTAGGCTATTATTTCTAGCATAACGTTGAATCGTTACTTCACATATTTTAACGAGGGAGTGAAGATGTTCACATTGATAATTCTAAAAGGTGTAATTTAATGGGATTCACACTGAGACGTGAAAATAAGAAAAAAATGCTCTTCCTGTAACAGCAGAGTTAACTCCATACATTGTTTACAATGCGAAAACTACTACTAATCAAGTCCGTTAACTCGCTATCATATCCATTCCAGCCAAGAGATGGCGGTGTACGTTGTTGTTATTTTTTAAAACGACAATGATATTTAAATAAATTATTAGATTTAACATTTTAATATTTAAAAACAATAATGAACATTCATTGAAAAGAAAACATTGTTAATGTACATGTTTATTGTCTACTCTTTATATTTGAAAAATATATATATATTTCCTTGTGATGTTCGGGTTATAATCTATGTATAACGTCACGTAAACAATATGACCTTGAACTTGTTTTCTGTCTTAATTATATATAACTGCGTCACGATAATTCACTACATTTAAACAAAAATTAGAAAAATTTGCCCCAATTTATACACGAAAAATATTTAATTTTATATACTACGTAGATGCAATGCAGAGAGTTTATATGAGATAAAGAGAATAATTAAATACATCTATATAATTGTAAGTATAAATCAGTCACTGTACTAAATAAAAATAGGTATAAGTATTTCTGAGCTAGGGTACTAAGCATCGCTTCTCGGCCTTTTGGCTAAGATCAAAGTGTAGTATCTGTTCTTATCAGCTTAATATCTGATACGGTCCCTATTTGGGTCCATCGATATTAAACTGATTTTTAGAACGAGGCGAAGAGTTAGGGGCTTGCTCCGCCTTTGCCACGGGTTGGCCTGGTATAGCAGTACTTCCAGGATTCAGCCCATCTCCCACCCGGGAGATATAAATAAATCAAAAATAGACTAAATACCCTAAAATCCATTTCGCCATCTATCCAGAAGGGTTTAGGAATCCTTTTCGTTCTTTCTTTGGCCCCTTAATTCAGTCAACTTCTGTATTTTTAGTTATTTATTTAAACTAATTACATAGACCCGCATTCTATGCTGTCCCGCCGCTCTTTTTTAATTTAGAAGTAATTACATACATCCACATTTTATACTGTCCACCCCTCTTTTTTTGTTTTATTTCTTTATTACGAATATCCTCTCCTCTCCGTTTTCTTACTAAGTCCCTGTGACCCATCGTTTGCCTTGTTTTCCTCAGACAAATAATATCCTAGAGACCGCAGCTATTCGTCTTGTGGTTTTGACTGCTATTTCTAATCAGTCTGGTCTGTCACAGTAAAGCAACCAATCTAATCACTCTGGTCTGTCAATGCAAAGCAACCAGTTAGTTACTGCGAGATAGAAAGCCCCTTATAATTCGTCCGTTCTGTACACCCTACTACTATGTCAAGGGATTTTTAAATATATTTATTGACATCATATCCGTCTTCTTTTTCTTTCTTATAAGCCCATCAAAGATTCACATTGTTCTTTGTGTCCTTCCTTTTTTCTTTTTTTTACTACTGAAAGCTGTGAATTTAACTGCTATTTCTGCTTGACTGGTCTATGAATAAATATTTCTATTTTGTACTTAATTGCGCAGAATTAGTGAAAAATTACTTGAACAAAGTAACAGGTCAATTATCGAGGGATAATGACGGATTGTTACGTATTCGTAATTATCTTACTGTAGTAATTAGCTTGTTGGTTTGTTTCATTAATTTTCTTTTTTCACTAATATTTACTTGTCATCTTTCAATTGGTTTACAATATAAATTACAAAAGCTTGATTATGTGTGTGTGTGTATATATATATATATACACACATACATACGAAAATGTATGTGTATATATATATAGATT
>NC_068987.1:20981591-20987409 GCF_001194135.2 Octopus bimaculoides | reverse complement strand
ATATATATATATATATATATATATATATATATATATACACACATACATACGAAAATGTATGTGTATATATATATAGATTCATGCATACATACATACATATGTAACAAAACAGAGACCTCATTCTCCAGTTGGACCTCTTTGCAATCCCCACACAGATCGAATCACTGATGACCCCAAGGAATGTGTTGAGCTTATTGCTGAATGCTTGTGCTGGCATTTTTACTGTTGAAAATTCAAATGTACCTTCTTCACCAACTCTGACATCAAATTCCATAACATTTGTGAAATTCACACCCGCAATAATACGACGTCACCTCAAGAATAAGCGCAACTATGCCTCATCTGGTCTTGATGGTGTTACTTATTTGCTTCTCAAACGTGGCGGATTCTTTCTTTTGCACCAGCTTTTATTCTTCTTTTAGATCTGCCTTAACATCTGTATCACTCCAGGGCACTGGAAAATTGCCGTGTCGTTCCTCTGTTCAAAAAAGTTGATCGCACATCATCTGTCAATAACCGTCCAGTCAGCCTTACTAGCTGCATCGCCAAACTAATGGACTCCTGTGTCAGAGAAAAACTCTGGGATCTTTCTGATTTGGCGGACACCATTTGTTTTCTAACGAAACACTTTCAAACTTGGGATACTGTAAAAAAAAATGGTGTCCGCCAAATCAGAAGGATCCGGCAAAAAAAAAAAGACGTGGCTTTCTTTCCTACTATTTGCTTGTCTAGCCAGAGTGAAGGAGGCAGCCCCTATGCTGTCATTTGATTTACAAGAAATAGCAGCTAACTTCCCACTAACTCTGCCAAATGAAACTCCAACGTCTTAAAATAAACGAAAGATAAGTGCACGTTAGACAATGTTCTCGATGTGTGTATGTGTGTGTGCGTGCGCGTGCACTGAAGATGTAATTATTCACAGCGGTTGAACCCTATCAATAGCCATACCCTGCAATTTATGACCATAAGCCCTACTATTTTCTTGTCTAGCCAGAGTGAAGAAGGTAGCCCATATGCTGTCATTTGATTTACAAGAAATAGCAGCTAACTCCCCACTAACTCTGCCAAATGAAACACCAACGTCTTAAAATAAACGAAAGATAAGTGCACGTTAGACAATGTTCTCGATATATATAAAGATGGAATAGTCTTGACTGGCACGTCTACTCAATGACAGCTGAAATGTTAATAACAGCCCCTCCTGGCGCTATTGTAACGACATCGAAACTAGTACCTCTTGGTTTGAAGTAAACTTTTCACTTTAGCAACGGGCCAACCAGTATGTGGTCGTTCGATTTGCTAGACGTAGCAACCAAAACGACGCATTCAAAGTTGACGAAGAAAATGTTAGTTGCTTAAATATATATTCGTTATCGCTCTATATACATGGTTTGAATATAATGCACTGGTCTAGGGTGGAACGCTTTGATCGTACGTCAGACAGATTCATGTACTGTGACTTGCCACCCATCAGCCAGTCACTAGCCAACACTGCTTTTAAGTGATTAACAGTGGTCTATCTCGGTGACATCTTGTTGTTGGCACTCCATCGCTTACGACGTCGAGGGATCCAGTCGATCCGATCAACAGAACAGCCTGATCGTGAAATTAACGTGCAAGTGGCTGAGCACTCCACAGACACGTGTACCCTTAACGTTGTTCTCGGGGATATTCAGCGTGACACAGTGTGACAAGGCTGACCCTTTGAATTACAGGCACAACAGAAACAGGAAGTAAGAGTGAGAGAAAGTTGTGGTGAAAGAGTACAGCAGGTTTCGCCACCATTCCCTGCCGGAGCCTCGTGGAGCTTTAGGTGTTTTCGCTCAATAAACACTCACAACGCCCGGTCTGGGAATCGAAACCGCGATCCTATGACCGCGAATCCGCTGCCCTAACCACTGGGCCATTGCGCCTCCACCTTGGTGACATCACCTATCTAGCTTTAGGTATTCACTTTATATAATGATAAGAACATATATTGCCATTAAACATACAATATCTATATAAACTTATAAGTAACCGATTTGAAAATATTAGAAATATTTTAAGGTCGAAAATGTATGAATTGAATGTGTATAAAGTATAGTATGTAATTAAATGTGATTGCAATAAATAATTTAGAAACCAGTAGATGTAAGATATAAACATGTGTATAGATAGTCTGTGGTCGAGTTACTTTGTTATTTTTGCTAAGATCAAAGCGCTGTGTCTGTTCTTATCAGCTTAATATCTGATACGGCCTATCAAATTTCGCCGAGTTCAACTTTCTCTTTCATCCTTTCGGGGGTCTAGAAAATAAGTACCAGTTGATTACTGGAGAGACAATGTAATCGACTTAGCATTCCTCTGAAATTGCTACCCTTGTGCCAAAATTAAAAACCAATATTTAGGGCTCGTTTTGGTTAGCAGAGGTATCAAATCCATAGTTTCTTTGTAAGAAGCAAGTTATGAACCAACTTCTATGTGGTCGCTCGATTTGCTAGAAATAACAACAAAAGCAAAACATTAGATAGTAACTAGGAAGTTGTAGTTGTTTAAATATGTTAGTTCCTAAACCAGGTTGTATAGATTCAATATAAATATAGGATGACTTGGTAATGTGTACAACGCTTTGATTGTAAGCACTAGTGTAGCTGGTGGGGCGGTAGGAGAGGTCCATCCCGGGTGACACTTTTAATGGCGCGGCACTTTTGGGTCTGCAGTAGGCATTATGTGCTTTTTGTAAGGTCTGAAGGCGGCAAACAGAAGGGCAATCCTAGGCGGCCCACTAGCGACGTTAATGATTGTTGGCACTCCGTCGGTTACGACGTCGAGGGTTCCAGTTGATCCGATCAACGGAACAGCCTGCTCGTGAAATTAACGTGCAAGTGGCTGAGCACTCCACAGACACGTATACCCTTAGCGTAGTTCTCGGGGGAGATTCAGTGTGACAAGGCTGGCCCTTTGAGATACAGGTAGAACAGAAACAGGAAGATAGAGTGAGGGAAAGTTGTGGTGAAAGAGTGCAGCAGGGTTCGCCATCACCCTCTGCCGGAGCCTCATAGAGCTTTAGGTGTTTTCGCTCAATAAACACTCACAACGCCCGCTCTGGTTAATGATTGTAAGTCTGCTGGAATAAACATGATTTGGTATTAAACAGTAAATGAACAACAACACTTACTCGAGTGTTGTGACGTCATGTGTTTAGAGTTATTTAGTTTTATGCTAATATAACATCATTGAACATGCCATATTTATGTAAAGTGAAAGAAAACCTACATAAAATTATTGGAAACGATGTAAGGTAGTAATTTTATAAGTGAATGAGTGCATAAACGTAGCAAGTAATTAAATGTGAGGGCAATGTATAATACACACACATACACACACACACACACACTTTATTTTGAAACAAAACTGTCCGACGAACGGGAGCGTGAAACTCTGAGTAACAGTTTTTGTGATTTTTTGCTGCTTTTTCATAAAGCATATTACTCTACCTCTGGTATTTGAGTACTATTTTTTCCACCTTGTTTCGCACTTATGTGCTTACTTTGGTATAAATTAGATCGCTAACCACTACACACATTTTTTTTCTCTGCTTGTTTGTTTCTGTGAAAGAGCGTAGGCTCGAAACATTAAAGACTTTTTCAATTCCCGAGCGTTATATTAATGCACCTGTTTATTTTCTACACCACCTGTCTTCGTCTTTTGTCTTTTTGTGAATTCTCCCTATACACACACACACACACACACACACACATATATATATATATATATATATATATATACATACACACAATATTGGCCAAAAGTCACCCGACAGTAAATCAAAATTGACTCGAATGGAGAAATGTGTCGCTCAAGAAACTTCAGTTTGAACAATTTTCATGATGTTTCATATTTAGATGGTTTTATTAAATTCATTCAGTTGGGAAACATAAATAAATCTTGGAATTAAATGGTTTTGATTCACTGTCAGGTGAATTTTGGCCAACCCTGTATGTGTGTATATATATATATATATATATAAGGGGGGGGGGGATAATGCAATGTATATGGAAAGCCTGTTGTAGGCATGTTCAGTTATCGCTTCTCGGCCTTTTCGCTAAAATCAAAGTATAGTATCTGTCCTCAACAGCTTTATATCTGAAAATCTGATACGTTTAGGGCCATAGAACGAGGCGAAGAGTTTGGGGCTTGCCTTTGCCACGGGTTGACCTGGTATTGCAATACTTCTAGGATTCACCGCATCTCGCATCCGAAGATATAATTAAATCATAGATTGACTTACACACGCACACACACACACACACAACACACACACACACACACACACACTCTCTCTATCTCTCTCTCTCTCTCCCTTGCTCTGTGTCTCCTTTTCTCGTATCAATTACTTCGGGCTTATCATGCGAGTTTTGTTTTTACGATTCGCAGTCTCAGTTCGTTATGTATTGAACACTTTCAATTATAGGTAGAGTCCAATCCACTGATTGATTATATCTAACCAGTTTCTAGCGAGTCAACGACGAAGCCTCTGAACTGGTGCTCCATCTGCTAGAAATGCCAGCTAACTGCTCCTCAGATTCATTCTTAGAATTTTAAAATGAACAAAAAATAATCGTTGGACAGTATAGTCCATGATTTGTATTTAAAAATTATGGTCATCCTTGGGACGGCTGAACAACAACCCATTTTCATTCAGACGGTTGTCTTGATGCTATTGTAAATATTGTTAACGATTAACTCGAACCTAAGGCCTTTTGGTTTGAAGCAAACTACTCTCTTTCAAGAGCAACGAGCAAGCAACAGCTCTCTGTGGTGACTCGATTTGTTAGAAATAATAACTATAAAAAAACATTCAGTAGTTACGAGGAAGTTGTTACGTTTAAATATACATTAACTATTAGACCAGGATGTATAGTTTCAATATAAAAATACGATTTGATTGTAAGTCTGCTCGATTAAACATCGTCTGATATTAAACAGCAAACAATAATGGTGTTAGAGCGTCGTGAAGCACAAGAAGATAAGTGGCCAATAGCGCTAATGTAGTAACACCACGATTTGTTTTAGTTATTTAGTTGTATGCTATTATAATGTCTCTAAACATAGAATATTTATGCTAACTTAATGGAATCATTTCATTTGCTCCCTTTTAAAGCCTAGCCAGGCTCATGGGCCCGGTTTCCGTTTCTATGGCGTATGTGTCCACCCCCCCCCCCAGCTGGATGGGACGCCAGTACATCGCAGCGTTACTCTAAAAACAGGAAGAAAGCGTGAGAGAAAGTTGGGGCGAAAGAGTACAGCAGGGGTCGCCACCACCCTCTGCCGGAGCCTCGTGGAGTTTTAGGTGTTTTCGCTCAATAAACACTCACAACGCAAGTCACCAACGGAGCCTCTAGCCTCCATCTGCTAGGAATGCTGGAAATGAATGAGTATAGAATGTAGTACGGAATTAAATGTGAGTTTATATACACACACATATATATAGGAGTGGCTGTGTGGTAAGTGGCTTGCTTACCAGCCACATGGCTCCTGGTTCAGTCCCACTCCATGGCACCTTGACAAGTGTCTTCTACTATGGCCTCGGGCCGACCAAAGCCTTGTGAGTGGATTTAGTAGATGGAAACTGAAAGAAGCCCGTCGTATATATATAGATATATACCTGTTTGTGTGTCTGTATGTGTCCCCCCACCATTGGTTCGGCAATAGAGACTGATAGAATAAGTACTAGACTTACAAAGAATAAGTCCTGGTGTCGATTTGTTCGACTAAAGGTGATGCTCCAGCATGGCCGCAGTCAAATGACTGAAACCAATAAAAGAATATACTT
>NC_068987.1:20977460-20981446 GCF_001194135.2 Octopus bimaculoides | reverse complement strand
GGTGACGAATGGAAAAACAGGCTCCTTTATTAAACGCGTCACACGGTCGAACACAAAATATATCAAATGATATATATATGTTATACTTCGATAACATAGAGAATTCATAAATGCCAGTAAGGAAGACGATAGGAACACAACCGTATGAGATGAATAACAGTAAGATTTATTGTAGCATTAAATTGTATGTCTGTGTGTGAGTGTGAATGCGACATAATAAAACACAATAAAAGGCTGGCCGTCACGTACACAAAAGAGTGTGTGCGAGTAATACATGTATGTGTATGCGTGAGATACAGCGGATAGAAAAGAGTCAGTAACACGTATAAGAATTTAAGATACCAGTTCTTTGTTAGAGTACACAGTGGTAAGAGTCTGTATATAAGAAGTTAAAGCGTGTGGGGCAGGGCAATCACTAGTTGTAATGTTAGGGCTTCCATGCCAAGCCGGGTTCTTGAATACAGATGTTTTTCGCAGGCTAAATTCTTGCTGTTAATTATCGCGGTGAAGAAATCACACAAACAGGGTTAGAAGTGCTGCAGTTAGCTGTTGGTAGCTTGTGTACGTGTAGAGTCATGTTGACGCTGTTGGGGACGCTGGTAGTCGTAGTGTCGTGTTGCTGCTGGCGACTTCGGGGACGATGCTTGTAGTTCGTAGTTGTACGATGGTGTTGATGTCGTCGCTGGAAACTGGTTGGTGTTATACTGGCTGGCTGTGTTACGCGTGTGGTCAAAACGACCAGATCTAAGATCTGAGCCGCGACGAATTTGCTGGGTATCTAGCAGGCTATTTATAGCTGAAGGTAGGCTCCAGAGAAGCATTAGAAAAACACTATCACGTGACCTTATTAGGAGCTGTGGTTGGTCGATTTGCGTTCTGGCGGGAATGGAGTGGAGACAGTTGCCGCTTAAATTATAGTCAGTCAGGTGATGACAGGGAATGAGTTGTTTTCTACTACGCCCGCACTTGTTACTATTTATAACCGTGATAGAAGTGTTCACTACACACACACACACACACACACACACACACACACACACACACACACACACACACACACACACACACACACACATATATATATATATATATATATACCAGCACGAGTAGAATAGAGAGGTATACAATGTCTATGATAGGTTTACGGCGAGAAATAGTAGCTAACTTCCCCACCCAAACAAATCAAACTTTCACGCCTTAAGAATATAGTATGCTTGTGTTGAATAATATTGTTCTAGGTGTCTATACGAGGGGAGGATGGTCATTACTGGAACGCCGACTGAAAGGAGACTAAAATGCTAAATCAAAATTAAAAGCGACCCTATTTTGCTCGCATGATTCACCTGACAGTATTCTAAGTAATATTCTGTGCTCATTGTGATTTAGCAGCGGAAACGAACTTAGTGTCTCTTTTGATGAAGAAAATAATGAACCGACCTCTATGTGGTCGCTCGATTTGCTAGAAATACTAACCGAAACATTCATCGTTAACAAGGAAGTTGTTAGTTGTTTACATATATATTAGCAATTAGAGCAGAATGTATATTTGCAATATCTTAATAAGATCGCCTGGTTGTGTGTAGATGGCTTTGATCGTAGTTTTGCTTGATTAAGCATGACTTAGACAGTGAAAAACACTGTAGGCGACTCAAAGCAAATGACCTAGTAGTTATGAAGCCAAGAGCTCTCTCTCTCTCTATTATAGTGACATCACGTGACAAGTTTGTGTTATTTAGTTTATGTTATTACTAGCTGACGTACCCAGTAATTGCCGGGAAAGCAGGGCTTATCCCTTGATTCTGTTCTCATAATTGTTTCGCTAATCAGATAACAACAACAATACGAGGTATTGTGCTTTTTGTGCCTTTACAGAGAATATAGAACTGTCTTACACAGGATCTTGTTTTTAGGAATTCCCAGTAAGTTATGAATACCCAAATTGTGAAGTCAGTTATGTAATAACATGAAATTAGTTACTCGATAGTAATAATTCAAATAAAGTAGCTCCGAAAAGGGCTTTAATGTGTACCCAGAGTATATAGAACATAGGAAATACTAATAAGGTATGTATACTAAAATCGTGAAGCATGTTACGTAATAACAAGATAATCAGATATGAGATAATAACAATTCAAAGTAAACAACTCTGAAAAGGGCTTTTGTGCGTTCCCAGAGAATATTACCCTCAGGGGCGCTAGTGTTGGTATATTCGTGAATAAGTCACTAACTGAAATAAGTAGATCTATTGTTTAGGAAAATGCTATTTACTTGTTTAAGGGTTGTACTGGATAAATTGCGAAAATAGCTCTAACAGTTCAAATGCTAAGAAATAAGCATACTCAATTTCATTTTTACCAAATAATTTATGAAAATGAATGGGTTATTTCCCTTGGCTATATATAAGGATCCCTTCCAGGGGCTCCTCCTCCGTTGAAGACAACTCAGACCCGTTAAGGTCTGAATACATTTTCTCTAAACCGCTGCCAAGCAGCACAAAAATTCTGTCCCCCCCCCCCAAAAAAAAACCCCAGCAACTGAATCAACACATGCGCAGTAACCAGGAGCGAGCTTCTTACCACACGGCCACTCCTTAAAAATGAAATAATTGTGTAAATTTACAGAAAACCTATATAAAATTATTGGAAATAATATAAGGTAGAGATTGTAGTTACTGAGTGAGTACAAAATGAAGCAAATAATAAACTTGAGAGTAATGTAGTGTGTGTGTGTGTGCATCTGTGCGTGTGTATGTGTGTGCGCATGTATTCTTTTATTCTTTTACTTGTTTTAGTCATTTGACTGTGACCATGCTGGAGCACTGCCTTTAGTCGAACAAAGCAACTCCAGGACTTATTCTTTGTATGCCTAGTACTTATTCTATCATTCTCTTTAGCTGAACCATCAAGTTACAGGGATGTAAACATGCCAACGTCGGTTTTCAAAGTGATGGTGATGGGGACAAACACATATACAAACATATACATACATATATATATATATATATATATATATAGGATAGAATCTTTTTATAAGAATTTCTCAAGTAGTTAGCCTGAAAAACCTCATAAGGGAAAAATTTATTAATTATTCCCTATAAATATATTTATTTATATTAAGGGCACAACAATGCTCCTTGGTTGGTGGAGTATGCTTTGACCACGTATGCGATTTCTTTTGGAGTGCATGACATTATGAAGGTCACCAAGACCAACTATTTGTAAAAAATAGTAAACTTTTAGATAATATGTTGAACTCCTGTATATGAGTTATGAAATAAATATATTTGGTACTCTATATCATTTTTATGTGGAGGCGTGTGGCCTAGTGGTTAGGGTGTCAGCACCTTGATCGTAAGATTGTGGTTTTGATTCCTGGCCCGGGCGATGTGTTGTGTTCTTGAGTAAAACACTTCATTTCACATTGTTCCAGTCCACTCAGCTGGCAAAAATAAGTAACGCTGTGATGGACTGGCGTCCCGTCCAGCCAGGAGACACATATGCCATTGAAACCGGGAAACCGGGCCCATGAGCTTGGCTAGGCTTTAAAAGGGCGCATTTATTATTATATAATTTTTATAACACAAGATACAAACATTTAAAATGTGTCCAATCATTACAGCCCACCCTCTGTGTGTGTGTGTATTGATTCCTGCATATAGACATGTATGTCTGTGCAAAATTTAAAAAAAAAATGATGATCAAATGTAGTGGGAATATAATTAGCTGAAACGGAGAGACATAGAAAAGGCAAGAGTAATTATTACAGCGATATAAGATATCAGCAACTAAGAGAAGTTATTGATGGTAGGTATCCTATTTCTATCTTACTAGAAATTATTCCCGTTCATGCTTCTATATTTTTTACCTTCACTCTTTCTCTTCCTGTCTCTCTCTCTCTCTCCCTCTGTTTGTGCTATATATATGTGTCTATATGTTATGTAATACATACATACATGTATGTGCATGTATATATATATATATATATAT
>NC_068987.1:20976127-20977317 GCF_001194135.2 Octopus bimaculoides | reverse complement strand
ATATATATACATACATATATCTGTGAGTATGTGTATACACATTAGGTTAAGGTGCTCAAAGAATGAACGTAATATGAAACATTAAATGTTTTTTCCAGGTGGTGCTATTAAGTTAGACATGGCCTGGGCCAATTCTGGTTGAAAATTTATCTAAGTACACACACACACACACAAGCTTATATAAAAACTTAGATAACTTAGCTATATTTCGACCAAAGATTGGTCCATGCTATGTCTAACTTAATAGCACCACCTGATACGCTTAGCTAAATCCTTTTAAAGTCAAGTTTTATGGTATCATGGTTCATTCGAATAGGGAATTCTTGTTGAGTGAGTTGTATCCAGGTATAGGTGGCTTATCTGGTATTCTTTGAAGAAATTTGTCCAGATTTCATCTGATGGTGAAGGAATCCTTTCCCTCTTTGATCTATTTTGGGACAATGTTAAATAGAGCAGGGCCTGTTGAGGAAAAGAAATTGGGCAGCAGTGATTTTGAATTGGGTAGGGGACATATGCCCCGTGGTGCTAGACTTGGATGAATTTTGAAGCTAATGTTGAGGTCATGTATCGCTCATGGTGGTGCAGGAGAGAATAGAGTTTCAATGCTTTAAGGTGGTCCCAATCATCGAGATCACTCATGCCCTTAATTTTTTTAGTAAATGTCTTCTGGGATGATTCAGTTTTTGAAATGTTTTGTTTTGTATGGGGAGACCACAGGGGATAGCGGTATTTGAGGTGTGACCATACAAAGGAGGAGAAAGAGGAATGATGAAATCTTGTTCTCTGGATTCAAGTGCTCATCCAATGAGCTATATCAACCTTATTGTTGAAGTGGGCATTTCGGCTGAGATTGTTGTCAACAATTACTCTTAGGTCTCTGATATTATTAGACGCTATGAAAGGTTCCCCTGAAGGAAGAGAGTATGGCTGTTTTAGCATAGTCTTTCTTCCAAAATGCATCAGCTCAAATTTTCCCTCATTTAGTTGCATATTGTTTTTGTCTGCCCATTGACTCACAGCATGTAGATCAAACTGGTGTTGAGTTCGGTCTTCTTCCTCATTGATAGTTTTCTGGAGCTTGGAGTCAACAGCGAATATTTTCACTTTGCTGTGTTTTATGATGCTGGAAAGGTCATTTAATATAGTCTATAAAGAGAAGGGGTCCCAAGACAGTCCCCTGAGGGACACCA
>NC_068987.1:20972985-20975021 GCF_001194135.2 Octopus bimaculoides | reverse complement strand
TCATACAGTCTGCCTTTTACTCTGAGTGAGAGTCCCTTTGTCGCCAGCAGGGGTAAGAGCTCTCTAAACTTTGCCCAGGCTATTCTTATTCTAGCAGCTACACTTTCAGCGCACCCACCCCCACTACTAACTTGGTCGCCCAGATAGCGGAAGCTATCGACTACCTCTAGTTTTTCAGCCTGGAATGAGATAGAAGTTGTTTCCTGTTTGTTTACAGTCTTTATTGCACCTGAACATCTGCCACAAACATATATGTATATATATATATATATATATATATATATTTTAATATGTAATTTTAAGTCACGCTGTATGGATTCAAGTAATCTAGTAGTACTCATAAAAAAGCTCCTTCATGTGTCAAGGTACAAACCATATAAAATATATAGTGATATAGGAGAGAAAAGGATAAGGAGTGTATATAGTCAAAAACGACTAAGAAATATTTAAATGAATCTTTATTTAACAATAAAAAAAATCCAAATATCACAACAAATTTGTTTCATAACTCGAAAAACTTGTAAATAACTTATATTATCATATTTAATAATAAATAAAATACTTACATTTCTACACTACTCTTTTACTCTTTTACTTGTTTCAGTCATTTGACTGCTGCCATGCTGGAGCACCGCCTTTAGTTGAGGAAATCGACCCCAGGTCTTATTCTTTGTAAGCCTAGTACTTATTCTATCAGTCTCTTTGGCTGAACTGCTAAGTTACAGGAACATAACACACCAGCATCGGTTGTCAAGTGATGTTGGGGTGACAAACACAGACACACAAACATACACACAAACATACACACACACACACACATATATATATATACATATATACGACAGGCTTCTTTCAATTTCCGTCTACCAGATCCACTCACAAGGCTTTGGTCGGCCCGAGGCTATAGTAGAAGACACTTGCCCAAGGTGCCACGCAGTGGGACTGAACCCGGAACCATGTGGTTAAGAAGTAAGCTACTTACCACACAGCCACTCCTGCGCCTATACAAAATACAAAATACACTAATACAAAATGTAAAAGTTTCTTTCAAAAAAATGCAGAATTTGAGCTATGTCATCAGGTGAAATAAATTTTATGTTAAATGTAAATCATGGCGTAACGAAACATGAATGCTTTTAAAAGACATGAAAGTAATTTATTTATTATTAAATATGATAATATAAGTTATTTACATGTCTTTTGAGTGATGAAGCAAATTTGTCGTGATATTTGGATTTTTTTATTGTTAAATAAAGATTCATCTAAATATTTCTGTCACTTATGACTCTATACATACATACATACATACATACATACATATATATGTACATATATAAACTAGTATGAACTCAGGGAAGTACTAGTAGAGGCTTGTAGCATATATTTGTATAACACAGATGAATACTAGTATATCAAATACTATACCACCAAAATTTTTGATTTATCAAGTTTATTTCCACCTCTAGGGGATGTATCACAATTACCACATTGCAATTATAACCAGGTTTACTTGAGAAGGGGAGATAATCCCAAAATTCAAGGGTTCTCCAAAATTGACATTCTCTTAAGAAAAAGTACAGGCTTATTGTCTGGGGATAAAAAGTCATATGTGGACATATAATGTTTCCAGCTCAACACCATTCATCAACATGATATATATATATATATATATATATAAACTCTTCGAAACGGTTAGTTTTAGAACGGTGGCAGCTGATGAAGGAAATGTTCTCTATGTGGCCTGTGTGTTTTCTGTACTCTGTTTATCATTTTGTCCGCGTTTTGTTTGCAACGTCCTGTACCCAGATATGCATCTATATATACATGTAGATGTAGGTATGCACATACATGTTCGTATATATGCAGATACTCATATATTATTTGTATTATATATATATATATATATATATATATAGAGAGAGAGAGAGAGAGAGAGAGATAGATAGATAAATAGAGGAAAGAATTTATTTTTAATAATGCTATGAATAATAACATATAAACATTTGGCTAAAACAAGTCTTTGAATAGAATAAGTT
>NC_068987.1:20969823-20972586 GCF_001194135.2 Octopus bimaculoides | reverse complement strand
ATATATATATATATATGTATGTATGTATATACATACATCTAAATTTTTGATGCAAACACTATATATACATGCACACACACACACACACACACATATATATACACACATGTTTGTGTTTGTGTGTGTATGTGTCTCTGTGTCTGTGTTTGCCCCCCCCCCACTTGACAACTGGTACTGGTGTGTTTACGTACACATAGCATAGTGGTTTGGTAAAAGAGACTGGTACCGTAAGTGCCAGGGTTCAAGAAATATAAAACGTAAGTATTGGGGGGTTGATACTTTTGACTAAAAATTCCTCAAGGCTGTGCCCCAGCATGGCCACAGTCTGGTAAATGAAACAAGTAGAAGATAAGAGAAAAAATATATATATCTTTTATCTTTCCCTTGTTTTAGTTACCAGACTGTGGCCTTGTTGGGGCAGCACCTTGAATTTTTAGTCAAATGAATCGACCCCAGTTCTTATTTTTTAAACCTGGTACTTATTCTATCATTCTCTTTTGCTGACCTGCTAAGTTATGGGACCAAACACATCCACACTGGTTGTTAAGCGTAATGACAACGCATATGGACATATATATACTTATATACATACAATAGGCTTGTTTCAGTTTCCATCTACAAAATCCACTCACAAGGCTTTGGATGGCCCAAGACTATTGTAGAAGACACTTGACCAAGGTGCCACGCAGTGGGACTGAACCTGGAACCATGTGGTTGTGAAGCGAGTCTCTTATCACACAGCCATGCCTTATAATAGATATATGAATAAATATGTATATACAAGTATATACATACATGCGCATACACACATGCACATGTACATATATATATATATATATATATATATATATATATATATAGATAGATATTGTTGTACTTGGGGATGGTCATATTGCCAGTTTAGCCAATAAAAACACACACACTGTATATTTGGTGTTAATTTGCTTCAGCTTTATATTACATTAATCTTAATCTTATTTCGGCCAGAGTTCTTTCGTCACACTTCTGTGACCTCATCAGTGGTCCTTTGTTTCCTTCCTTCTTATGTGTGTCTCACCTTGCTAAATATCAGCCATTTTGTCTGATATTCAACACACGATTTCACATCAAAAATCTTGCAAAACAAGTATAGATAGATAGATATATATATACGTGTATAAGGGATGACCACTAAGTGGACATCCAATATGCTAGAAAGAGGTCATCAACGACCCAACCTCTTTCTAGCATATTGGATCTCCACTTAGTGGTCATCCCTTATACATGTGTAATACAATTTTTCTGAATTTTCAGATTCTTTTATATGCTAGGTCACTTGGTTTTAAATTGAATTAATATTCAATTTATCACCCTCTCTCTCTCTCTCTCTCTCTCTCTCTCTATATATATATATATATATATATATAAATGAGTGAGTGATCAAACTAAATAAAGTAGTACTTAATGGATTTGGTTGGAGTTACATGTATATAATCTTCCCCAGTGTGCAACTGGTACTTAATTTATCGACCCCAAAAGGATGAACGGTAATGTTGATCTCGGCAGAATTTGAACTCAGAATGTAAAGACAGATGAAATACCACTAAGCATTTTGCCCAGCATGCTAACTTTTCTACCAACTCGCCACCTTATGTTACATGTATATAATAACACTCTGGCTCAGCTCCACATGACTTGAATGATTCGTGGGCGTGTAGGACACGTCCTTCTCATTAGGATGTAGGGCAGGGAACATTTAATTAAACTACCTCCGCCTACAAACACCTTGTGATGTAGACGTGTCTTACATGCCCACAAAGCTTTAAATCATGTGGAGCTGAGTCAAAGTTGAATATACACTCCTATATATATATACATACATACATATATTTATGTGTATATAGATACATATATATCTATATCTATCTATCTCTACATCTATATGTGTGTGTGTATGTGTACATATATGGGGTTGGTGCAGAAGATTTCCTGGGTCTGGGTAGAAGAAAATACAAGAGGATCAGTTAATAATGATTTTATTCAACATATTCCCCCTCTCAGATTCACACACTTATTGCAGTGGCCCTTGAGTTTTTCTAAGCCCTGTGAAAGAACTTGCAAGGTTGGGCCTCCAACCAGGTTTTTGCGATACCCTTAAAGCCAGGAACTTTTCAGCACCCCTTCATATATATATATATATATATATGTATGTGTGTGTGTGTGTGTATTAGTATATATGTTCATGTATTTGTCTACCCATCATATATACATATATTTCAGGGGTGTATATTCTGGGTGTGCTAGCTGTGCACTGCACACCCATTGAATATGGCAAATTCATAATGAATATTAATTAACCTTACTAATTAATTTAATCACAAGTCATAATGGAAAACTTTTGGTATACTCTAACTTGAAATTTGGTGGCATTGGGTGTGGCTACGCTCCCAGTATAATAACCACGATACACCACTGATATTTATATGCGTGTATTAGCACATATTTTCATGTATCTGTCTACCTCTCTCTCTCTATATATATATACTGGGTGGCCCAAAAGTAGGTTTACAGTTATTAAGTGGGCACTTTAAATTTCTTTTAAAACATTTCATTACATTTAAATTTCTTTCTTACAAACTGAAAAAGGGAGCTTGACAAAATTAACTAAATTAGCATAGAATAATGGTTTCAGCTTTTTTTAATAATTAATATCTAAACTGTTAATATATGAATGCGAAAGAGACAGTTGAATAACTGTAAACCTACTTTTGGTCCACCCTGTAT
>NC_068987.1:20960504-20969680 GCF_001194135.2 Octopus bimaculoides | reverse complement strand
TATATATATATATATATATATATATACATACATACATATATATATATATATATATATATATATACATACATACATACATACATACATACATATATATATATATATATGGAAGAAGCCTGTCATATATACTGATGTATATAAAGATGTTTTATCATTCACTTGTTTCAGTCATTGGATTGAAGTTGTGCTGGGGAAATGCCTTGATGGCTTCAGTCAAACAAATTTAACCCCAGTACTAAGCCTGGTACTTATTCTATTGATCTCTATAGCTGAACCACTAAGTTATGAGGATGTAAACAAATCAACCCATGAGAGTAACAATTCTTCAAAATTTCTTCGATTAAAAAAGAATCTGATTCCATCCTGAAAATGTGTGTGCACAATATTTTCATGCTTTTCCAATAGTAATATGTGTGTGCAGATGTGGTTGTGTGGTAAGAAATTTGCTTCCTAACCACATGGTCTGCATTCAGTCTCATTATGTGGCACCTTGAGCGAGTGACTTCTACTATAGTTCCAAGTCGACTAATCTTGGAAGGGGATTTGGTGGATCATCATCATCATCGTTTAATGTCCGCTTTCCATGCTGGCATGGGTTGGATGGTTTGACTGAGGGCTGGTGAGCCAGAAGGCTGCACCAGTCTCCAATCTGATCTGGCAAAGTTTCTATAGCTGGATGCCATTCCTAACACCAACCACTCCGAGAGTGTAGTGGGTGCTTTTACGTGCCACTGGCATGAGGGCCAGTCAGGCGGTACTGACATCAGCCACGCTCAAATGGTGCTTTTTACATACCACCTGCACAGGAGCCAGTCTGGCAGCACTGGCAATGACCACGCTTGAATGGTGCTTATTTTTTCACATGCCAGTGGCACAGCATGGGAGCCAGTTAGCGACCCTGGTAACAATCATGCTCGAATGGTGCTTTTAACGTTCCACTGGCACAGGTGCCAATCAGGCGGTACTGTCGTTGGCCACGACAGCGA
The DNA here is from genome assembly GCF_001194135.2 of Octopus bimaculoides. Taxonomy (NCBI): domain Eukaryota; kingdom Metazoa; phylum Mollusca; class Cephalopoda; order Octopoda; family Octopodidae; genus Octopus; species Octopus bimaculoides. The sequence continues at coordinate 20,968,694 of NC_068987.1, read as the reverse complement.
TTTCACTTGCCTCAACAGGTCTTCGCAAGCATAGTTTATTGTCCAATGAATGAAGGGTACTCTTAAATGGGCTGGTTATACAGCACTGGTATAGGCCACAGTTATGGTCTCACTTCGCTTGCCTAGTCTTCTCAAGCACAGCATATCTCCAAAGGTCTCGGTCACTTGTCATTGCCTCGGTGAGGCCCAATGTTCGAAGGTTGTGCTTCACCACCTCATCCTAGGTCTACCTCTTCCACAGGTTCCCTCAACTGCTAGGGTGTGACACTTTTTCACACAGCTGTCCTCATCCATTCACAACACATGACCATACCAGCGCAGTCGTCTCTCTTGCACACCGCATCTGATGCTTCTTATGCCCAACTTTTCTCTCAGGGCGCTTACACTCTGTTGTGTATGCACACTGACATTACACATCCAGCGGAGCATACTGACTTCATTCCTTTTAAGCTTATGCATATCCTCAGCAGTCACTGCCCTGTAGCATAGCTGTTCGCACACATGCATCATACAATCTACCTTTTACTCTGAGCGAGAGGCCCTTTGTCACCAGCTGAGATAGGAGCTCTCTGAACTCTGCCCAGGCTATCCTTACTCTAGTAGCTACATTTTCAGAGCATCAACCCCCGCTACTGACTTGGTCACCTAGGTAACGGAAGCTATCAACTACCTGTAGATTTTCCCCCTGACATGTGACGGAAGCTGTTTTCAGCACATTTTCATTGTTTATGGCCCCTGAGCATTTGCCACACACAAAAACTACCTTCACATGTGTATATGAACGTGAGTATCCTTGTCTTGATGTTGCGTAATAGTTGTAAATGAGTGTAACTCATTTCCAGCATTCTGTGAAAACATATCCGGCCATGTGGAAAGTTTATCTTGATTGGGAATGGATGAAGGATTCCTCAGTAGAAAATCTGGCTCAACAAACTCCATCTGATCCATGCATGCATGGAAAAGTGGACATTAAAATGATAGCGATGATGTGCACATGCATGAGTACACAATTTACAGGAAACATTAGTGGGGAAGCCTGTAAGAATTGAAAAGGAAAGGGTCAAAGTACCATAAGGTTTCCAATTTTTTGAAACTTATTCAGTGTGTGGTGAAGAAAGAAATATTATATGGAAGCTTACTCCATTTTGTCTTCTCATTAACCTACGTGTTCTTATATTTCAGTTTGAAACACACTGCCTTTGTTTCTATTGAAAATTATGAAGAATTTATGGAAGTAACTATCATTGTTAACCCTTTTGATACCAACTGGGCTGAAACCGACTCTGGCTCTGTGGTACAAATCTCTAGTTTTCATAAGTTTTGAATTAAAATCTTTCCCCAAACCTTAGTCACAATTTATGTTCCTAACACTAGCTTAATGATAACTAAATTATTTTACTAAATTCTTTGTTATATTTAAAATTAATTGAAAGAAACACAGAGCATCTCAAAATAATATGGTAACAAAAGGGTTAAGCTGGTGTTTGAGATATAAATTAACATAAATTATGATAAAAAGTTTTAATTTAGATCATTTTAAAACATATTTGTATCATAGAGCCAGGTAGTTTCAGGCAAGTTGATATCAGAAGGGTTGAGCAAGTATTTCAGTTATATTTTGGAGTGGGTGTGTGTGTTTTGGTATTTTCAGTTTGTTAACCATTGATCTGTGTTTTCCTCTCTCCTTCACTGAAAGAGGTGTGATTTGAGGAAAATTTGGCTGTTATTTCTTTGCAGTTCAAGCAATCACTACTTTCTCATTAGATCTCATTGTTTAACCCTGGGTCAGGTCAGAGATAATCGAGTGAAAACATTTCAGCCTTGACTAGCTCTCTTTAATTTGAAAATAATGTAACTGGTCCTACATTATGTGTTCTCATGTTTTTAAGACAGTAGGGTATGATTTGAAGGAAATTTAACCCTTAAAATAAATCCCAGCACAAAAAAAAAAAAAAAAAAAAAAAAAAAATGTATATCATATCTTTCTCATATTCTTTTCATTGTAGTTCATGTGGTAAATATCATATATCTATATATATGGTTTTTAATAACATAATAGGTTAGATAGGATGGTGTCTCTATTACAATAACCAACAATATGTTGTGCATGTATAGTAATATTACGATCGTGAAACTAGCATTAGCTGATTTCAATCTTTCTTGGGGAACCTCTAGGAACCTTTTGCAGAACCCTGGTTGAGAAATGCTACCCTAAGGATTCTGTCAAACCATAATGCTGATGATGATCCTTTTTGTTATAGGCATAAGGCCTGAAATTTTGCAGGAGGGGACATTGACTTCATGTGGATGAAAGGCAAAGTCGACCTCAGCAGGATTTGAACTCACAATGTAAAGATGGATGAAATGCTGCTAAGCATTTTGACTGGCATGCTAATGATACTGCCAACTCATTGTCTTAAAAATTAATTATAATCCTTTCAACTATAAACACAAGACCTGAAATTTCGGGGTAGGGGTTAAGTTCAAAACTGGAACTTATTTTCTCGACCCTGGGAGGATGAAAGGCAAAGTTGACTTCAGTGGAATTTGAACTCAGAAAGAAAGGACGAGCAAAATGATGTAGAGCACTTTACCCAGCATGCTGTTGATAATGAGTTCCATATTTTTGCACAAGGCCAGCAAGTGGAGTAAATCAATTGTATCAACCCCGGTGTTCAACTGGTATATTATTTTATTGACCTTGAAAGGATGAAAGGAAAGACTAACCTTGGCAGAATTTGAACTCAGAATGTAAAGAACTGAAAGAAATGACACTAAACATTTTGTCTGGTGTACTAGTGATTCTGCCAGTACAAGGCCAGCAATTTTGAGGGGAGGGGGCAAGTCAGTTACATCAACCCCAGTACTTGATAGGTACTTTCTTTTATGAAGTCTGAACCTAGAATGTGAAGAACTGGAATGAACATCAAACTGTAGTTTTTGTGGTTTAATAATTCTGCTACTTTTAAGGGTTTCTCATTAAGGCAATGGGCCAGCAAATTTGAAAGGAGAGGCTTAGCTGATATCAGCAACCTCAATATATAACTAGTACTTTATTAACCTCAGCGGGAAAGGCAATGTTGACCTCATCAGCAATTGAACTCAGAAAATAAAGAGCTGGGACAAATATTACTAGGCATTTTGTCTGATGTTCTAATGTTTTGGCTAACCCATGACACCTTTCTAATATAGCCACAAGGGTTAAAATATGCAGGGATGGGGAGTGAAATGGTCAATCACATTGACCTCAGTATTTGGCTGGTACTTTATCTTATAGAAACAAAGCGATGAAAGGCAACGTTGACTTCAGTGGGATTTGAACTCAGAACACAAAACACCAAAAGAGGCTTTATCCATTCTGCAAAATGCTTTTGAAATCTATGCACAATAAAAGAATAACACAAATGCAACACCACCTTCCCACCAAAAAAAAAACTATCAGTCAAACTATATACAATATGTTATATGCATAATTATTATATGAATACATAGTAAATATATAAATGATGTGTGTTGCATTATTAACTAAAATATGTACACATATTCATACATATATAATATAGACAATATATATACATATATGTATGTATATATTGTCGTGTTGTATTATTCTTTTACTCTTTTACTTGTTTCAGTCATTTGACTGTGGCCATGCTGGAGCACCACCTTTAGTTGACCAAATCGATCCCAGAATTTATTGTTTGTAAGCCCAGTACTTATTCTATTGGCCTCTTTTGCTGAACCACTAAGTTACAGGGACATAAACACACCAGCATCAGTTGTCAAGCAATGTTGGAGGGACAAACACAGACACACAAACATATACACATACATACATATATACGACGGGCTTCTTTCAGTTTCCGCCTACCAAATCCACTCACAAGGCTTTGGTCGGCCCAAGGTTATAGTAGAAGACACTTGCCTAAGGTGCCACGCAGTGGGACTGAACCTGGAACAGTGTGGTTCGTAAGCAAGCGATTTACCACACAGCCACTCCTATGCCTATTGGTTAAAATATATACACATAAGCAAACATATATATGCAAACATATATTGTGAATATATATCATATACATACATATATATTGTATATACACATGATTAACAAAATAAGATATAATGTAACAAAGCAAAAATAACAACAAAAGATATATGTATATATAAAATAAAGACAGTTGTCCACTTTTATTATTATTATTTTTTTAAATGTTAAATTGACAGTATATAATTGTAATAATAATAATTATTATTATCATTATTATTATGATGATCAATATGAACAAATAACACATTACTGAATGTCTTTGAGAAATTAGTGTGTTTGGTCGTTAATAAAAGAATTTGTAAAACAATATATAATTCATAGTCTGTTTTTGGTGAATTGATGAATCCAACACACTATGGGGTTTTCTATGTAATTATGTAATGTGTGTATGTATGAGTGTAAGCCTCTAAATGTATATTTGAGGAGAGGTCTGAGTTTAAGAAATATAACAGTGAGGTGGTGATGGTGAGTTTTTTTTTTCTGGGGGTGGAGATGGGCTATACGTTGTAAAAAAAAAAAAAAAAATTTTTTTTTTTAAATTTAAAAAGAGAGAAAAAAAAGTGGTTTTTCTAGCCATTAATACTCCACAGTACAATATATTTCTGTATAAAGTTTTATTTCTTTAAAAATTTTCCAACTTTCATTGTTCTTTTTTTTTTTTTATGGTGTGTGTAAAAATGTATTTTTTTTTTAATAGTTAAAAAAAAAAAAAATTAGTTGCAAAAATTGAGGGGAAAATAATAAATCTTTCACACTCCAATCACAAAGCTCATGTCAGCACCAGAGGTTTCGCGGCACAGCAATTGGTGCATCAAGACAGTGGGTTTCATCTAGCCCCACTCTTCGAAGGGTTTGAAGGACCCTGTCCTGTGCAAGCAAACTACCACATGCCTGGCCCGTTTCACAAGGGTGACGAACACAAGAAGAGGCGAGGAAAGAGCGTGTTTTCAGCCATGCCCCGCTTCTGTTACTATTGTCGTCTCCGAAATCCTTCACGGTGTGCATGGTAGAACAAAATTCTAAACCTTCGGTTCATTTGTTCTTGGGTTCATGGCGTTTCATGTGCAGCGCCAAGTGATCAGAACGTGCAAAGCATCGCTCACAGACTTTGCACTTGAATGGCTTGGCACCGGTGTGTTTTCGTATGTGCCTGGTGAGTTCGTCGGAGCGAGCAAAGCGCCACTGGCAGGAAGGAAACGTACAAAGATAAGGTTTTTCTCCTGAAAGTAAAGAAGGAAACGAGGTATAAGTAAAAATTCAATCAGTTTTAACGAGAGAGAAATTTAATAAAATCAGAAAATGGCAAATACGAAAATTCATAACCCTACCCAACTCTAATCTGTATTTTAATCAAACAGAATTATTCTCAGCGGGACCCTAGTGGGGGAAAAAGGGCAGCAAAAGCCCAATTAACCCAGTAATAATAAATCCATATAAGAACAAGGTTAGAATTTTAGCTGAGCAGGTTTAACCCTTTTAATCCCAAATGAAGCATGGCAGAGTAGTCTTCAAGACGTAGACAGATCTATGATCAAAAATGTTCCAGCCATAATCGTCCCACTTTTACTCCACACACAATATAAACCCACACCATCCAATGTATCTTTCTCTAGCCCCACTCGTTTTTTTAAGAGAGTAGAGTAAGGACTGAAAGATTTTGGCTGCTACTTTTAACAGGTGGTAGCAGTATTTCAGTATTTTCCTCTTGTCACTCTATCTCAGAGAAATGTTATGTAATCCTATTTAACATTTGCTATGGTATATATATTTATACAAAAATAAATTTGCTTTCTTTTTGTTTTTTAAATGTATTGTAACTCAGTAGATATACCAGTTTGTCAGTTTTACTATTGCAGCTAGTGTCACAGATACATTTTCATAACAAGACACTACACAATTGTACATGGTAACTTGCCAAACAACTATTCATTCCAAGTTGAATTTAAACTAAAATGAGAGTTGTTATATATACATACGTGTGCATACATACATACACACATGTATATATATATATATATATATATATATGGCTAGTCTTTATGTCAAGCTATCTATGTTATCCCCTGGCCATTTCACTATGAATAATAATAATAATAAATCAATACATACCTGTATGGATTCGCTGATGAGCCTTCAGGTGAGAGCTTTTCGTGTACGCTTTACGGCAATCTGAAAGAGAGAGAGAGAGAGATAGTTATTAGATAAGTTATAACTAAGAAATGCAACAAACATCATTATAATAATAATAATAATAATGGTTTTAAATCTTGAAAAAAAAGACAGTAATTTCGAAGTGGGGGTGGGGGTCGATTACATCAGCTCCAGTGTTCAACTGGTACTTATTTATTTTATCAACCCTGAAAGGATGAAAGGCAAAAGTCAGCCTTGGTGGAATTTGAAGCCAGAATGCAAAGCCAGAAATGCCCCACAGCATTTTGTCCAGAGTGCAAACAATTCTACCAGTTTGTCACCTTAATAATAATTAATATCAATACACCTGTAGGTGATTGAGACACTTGCTGGAAATAACAACATAATCTCACTCAAATCACATTCTTCTAATTAAATACTGCAATTTTTACATCAGAGAATAAAATATTACATAGTAACTGCTTGTGCTTGTGACACCAACATATATATCAGTCGAATAATTAGACTGTGATAAACTAGGTGTCCTCCTGCTCCACCAGACAGGTAGATATTTTATTCTGGAGGTATTTGAAAGTGTAGAGCTAGCAGATTATTTGTTAAGGAAAAAATGTCAATAAATGTTACTGTTCATAGCCATTAGCTCGGCATAGCTTGTAAACCATTCTCACACACAGATTTGCTCATATACCATGGATATTAGAGTATTAAGATATGAGATACTTACTTTGAAAATCACAGAAATGAACTCGTCTTTTCTCCAACTCAGGGTTGTTTTTTCTGTTGTACTTTATGGTTGAGCATCCAGGATGTGTCACCGGTTGTTTTTTGTTTACTGTCCTCACAGGGGGAACTGACAGTACGGAGTTCATAAAGTGACGCGGGTTGCCTGGATACGGCGGCGGTGGTGTGCGTCGGAATGAGCCTTCCTGGACGGGGCTGGCGGGCAGTGAATTGGGTGGGGTCGGAAACAGGGGGCCACCCGTCGATGAGGAAGAGGAGGAGTTGGATAGAGCTGATGAGGAAGGTGATGAAGAGGAATTTGGTGAGGACAAGAAGGTGAGATTCTGGTGGTGGGGATGAGCAGGAAGTTGTGTGGCGTAGCCCATCGACATAAGAGATGATTGAAGTTTACCCACTTTAGTCCGGTGATGCCCGCCGGCCTCATTTATGTTCGGCTTCGATTCTATAGCACATGCTGTCCGAACCGGCTCAAATTTACAAGCAGTAAGCATGTTAACACCATTGTTGCCAAGGTTGCTATTACTGTTATTGTTAATAATGTTGTTCTGGTTGTTACCGGTATTGTTGAGCAAAATCGATGAGGTGTACTGACAGGCGGGCTTGTCCCACTCAGTATCAATAGGTTCACTCTTGATACGATTAGTTAATCCGGCCATAGTGTCCTGAGAAGTGTCCTGAGAAGTGACCATGTGCATTCCCAGACGTATGTCGTCCCACAAGGCCTTGCAGTTCTCCTGGTTCAAATCCAGGTCTTGCTGGTCAATCGAATTTATGTAATCAACATTGGTCATACCCCCTATAGAATCGATGTCAAAGTTATCTGGTTCCAATTTGATATTTGATGAGTACTCGTCCCAGTCCAGCTCTTTACGACCGTCCTCTATTGACGGCAAGTGACCGTTGCTGCCCATATTGCTACCACCATTGTTGGTAATAGCCTGATGCACCAACTGGGTCTTAAAACCGTTCATATTGACTGAATTCATCACCATTAACCTGTTACCACGGTGAAGCTCTACGCCATTCTGGTTGGCCATGTTATTATAAACGCTGTTACAGTTCATTAAACCGATACGAAGGTTGTTCGAGTTACTGTATAAGAGGCCACCTTTCAGTTCACCATCATCGTTGAAGAATTCACCCACTACTGATGCGCTGTCACGACGTTGGCGCTTCCTGAAGGCTGGTGAGCTCTGTGTTGGTGACACCAAGTATTGTTCTAAATCCGGTTCCACCTGCAATAACAAAAA
>NC_068987.1:20959061-20960200 GCF_001194135.2 Octopus bimaculoides | reverse complement strand
AAAGGATTTGAACACAGAATTCAGCTTTCCCTTCTCAAATGTTTTCATGTTCCTATTAAATGAAGATAGAAACCTGACTGCTATTTCTAATAGCCTGAATAACCACGTACAGGGTTTATCATCTGATTTCAATGTGTGTGCGTGAGAGAGAGAGAGAGAGAGAAAGAGAGGCGCTCTGGAAGAGGTCGGCCGGCGAGTTGAGCAATTAGTGTGTGTATTTGAAGTTACTGTAAGACATAAAAAGTTATAGTTTGGTAAAGGGTTATTTATACGCACACACACACACACACACACACTCACGCATGCGTGTGTGCATAGACCTCGTACGTGTGTATGTATGTGTGTGACAAATCCGGAAACGGTTATTCTTTTTGAAACCCACCGCTCCTTGACGAGAGAAAAAGGTGTGTTTTATGTAACTAGACACACACTATAACATACATACACACCCACATGTTCCTACTTATTATTCTCCAGATAAGAAAAAAGAAAAAAAAAATCATTTCTAGGTGTGTACAAATGTAGTTGAAGTCGGGTATGTATAATATGTATAATAGTTGCGTGGGTAAGTAATATGTATGCATGCAATGTATGTATAATTCAAACGTTGGTTCACGTGAACTGAACAACAAACACACGTGTGTGTGTGTATGTGTGAGAGAGACACGCAATGTATGTATGTATGTAATTTTAGAGTGGAAAAAGGCGCGCGCCTGTGTGTGTGTGCTCAGTCATTTAAATATTAGGAATAAAATGTGGGAGAAAAGGCGACAGCGATGTTTAAAAAAAATGTGTTGGTGCCACATATGTATGTATATATATATATTATAAGTAGGTACTTTAATGGAGTTAAAGGGAAAAAAATTCACCCAAACGGGTCAATGGTCTTAATGGAGACAACACAGATAAGGTATGCCGACAACCGGTGCGCCAGTGACGAATAACGCGTACAAAAAAAAAACAAAAAAATTCCTTCGTTACTTGAAGTTTGCCTCTTAGTTGGAGGAGACCCCCCCCCCAAAAAAAAACAATATTAATTGATAGCGATTCCCTAAAAGCGAAGCTGAGATAATTTCTTGACATTCAGGATTGGAAATCAAGTAGTTTTTTTCCTCAAAGCTACACACACGAGAGAAAAT
>NC_068987.1:20956509-20958231 GCF_001194135.2 Octopus bimaculoides | reverse complement strand
CGAACACACCACCGCAGGATCAAACCCTCAAATGGATGTAACTCCTAATAAGTCAGCCGTAACAGTAATAGCTGTTGCGTAAGGCTCCGTCCAGCTAGTCCTTGGATCAAGCAGGCACTCGAGTGTATTGTATGTACGTGAGTGTGTGTGTGTGTGTGTGTGTAACTGCCGTGTGGTTGGTGTCAGTCTTTTAAAAATAAACAATGGGACAATTCATAACACGCACAAACACTTAGCTACTGCTTTGCTTCCGTGCTGGAGCCAACTAGTTGAAAATTGCTTTACACAATATGCGTGCTTAATGTATGTCAGTATGTCTGTATGCACAAATAAAAGCTTATACACACATATATATATTTATAAAATCTCTCTCTCTCTCTCTCTCTCACACACACACGTATTATATGTGTTCATACATACATGTATAGTTCCATTTTACAGCGCGGCTTCTACGACTGGATGCCCTTCTTAACAACAACTACTATATATATATATTCGTTCGCGCACAATGAATAGACATGAATTATACATGCAGTTCTATCTTCTCACTGGAGGCTGTTTCAAACCTGCAAACGATGAAAGGGTGACGGCACTGCACCGCCCCTTACAACAGTCTTATCTTCTATAATAAACACCTACACACATACCAGACGTTAAATCCCAGTACATAAACATGTAATATTAATATTCATGACTGGCTAAAACTAGCAACCCTAAACGAAACATCAAATAATATAACCTGAGGTAATAGATACGACGGAATGGCCATGACTGGAGCGCACTTCAACAAAGCTCCATATCCCGAGGCTTAAACAACAGTTCCTGCTGACTCTAGTTTAGCAGTATCAGAACTTTTTCCGGCCGTTATCAACCCGTTTCATATTTAGATAAATGCATCTAGGACTACAACATCGAATGTGTTGTTTCTTAACCTTTTCTTTTTAAAGGTAAGAGGACATCATATTCAAAGAAGACGCGACTGCTATTTCTGGCTCGGAAAACGACCACCTAGTAACTCTTGTCAACTCGAGTATGCATATTTACACAGTTACAAGATTTTATAGATCTTATCGATATTTCAAGCAGTTTCACTGAACCGTAGCTATTACACACGCACAATTATATATTTCTATTGTTTTGTTTGTTTCTTTTTCTTGTGTCTCTTTAGAGTTTTTTTTTTTCATGTATTTCATATACAATTATATACGCACGGTTCTACACTCTAGATTACACAAACACATATAATGTGTAAGTAAGGACGTGTGTAATAAGCGCCTCAATTAGTTTAGCTCTAGTTTTTTTTCTATATATATATATTCTCTCTAACGTTAACTCTTTATCTACGTCACTATTATTTAACTAAAACCATTCACTCATATTATCTTCCACTCTCTCTCTCTCTCTCTCTCTCTCTCTCTTAAGTCTAGCCCATCTGAAAAATATCCATTTTCATAAAATTAAAATGAAAGTTACGCACAAAAGCTACCTTTTGGATGAGCCGTCACCACAAACTTAAGATAGAACAGTCTTCTTTTACAAGGTGTCAAAGCAATCATAGAGCACGTGGGGAAGACAATTGTTTCACCCGCTTTTTAATTTTCTTTTTCAAAGAAAACTAAAATAAATAAAAATGTGTAAAAATTAGCTTTAAACTTATTCTTTCTCTCTCTTTCTCGTGTGGCCATATCACGAAATAGGAAACCGGTTTCAAATTGCAAGTAT
>NC_068987.1:20950967-20956489 GCF_001194135.2 Octopus bimaculoides | reverse complement strand
ATCCATATAAGAAAAAGAAAACGACAAAAACCTCCAGCAAATGAAATTTTATTTCTAAACATCTAAATGAAACCGAGCTTATGAACTTATTGATTTTTAAATCAAAGTGATTTATTGATCAACTTACGAAAACACTAACTTTTGCTCGTTTTATTTTACTTTATCGAACGCGCCAACGATTCTGCCAGCTTAACCATTTTGGGTTCTTTTTTCTTTTTCTTTTATAAAAAAAAATTGCCGCAGGAGGGGGCATTTAAGAACAATGAAGGGATGAATGAGGGATATATTTTTGTTCACTTAGCCCCCCCCGTCAAGCTTGCTATACAACTACTTTGAAAGTGGAGAAAGGTTTTTTTTTTTGTAACACTATTGGTCATCGTTTCTATTTAATATATACCACATGCTGTTATATATCTGGGAGAGAGAGAGATCTGTCTAAGCATACAGACACACATACCGACACTCAAACGCGCGTGTAGCTTATCTTGTTTTGCTTTCCGTTCACGGTCAGCTGAACATAGCTGAAAGTTAGTCAACACAGACATATCTATGCCTTGTCACCCAGTTACAGGATAATATATATATATTTCTATCTTGAGTTGTTTAGCGAAGTCAGCGTTGGTCGAGCAGACCCTATGATTTAAGGCATTCCAGCCGGGACCATCCAGTCTTCGGGGAGTGGGGAGTTTATCTAGGACTACACCGTGTAATGTGTTTATCCCGTTTTCAAGATAACAGGGTATAGGAATGAGGCAGATTTGGCTGCTATTTCTAACAGGTTCGAAAGAATTCCCGCGAAGCGATGATTTATTGCAAACCACTTAAGTAATGTCTTGCGCAATCACGTCCCGTAACTCCAGACAGAGCAATTGTAAGATAGACGCAATATCTAGAATTAGCGGAAAAGTCAGTTATATCGATCCAGTATTTATTATTTTATCGATTCCCTAACGGATGCAAGGCAAAGTTATCCGCAGACAGAGTTGAACTCAGAATCTAAAAGGGAATAGCTAGAAGACTAAAACAAATATAAAAATTCCCCGTAGAATTTTGACTGACGCCCTAACAACTCTGCTAATCTAGGTGAACTTGAAAAATCGCACTTACCCCCGACCCCAGTTTTCTACCGCCTACAAGCGTCTTTGTAAATGGTACCGTTGCCACTTTACAAGTTAAAAATTTAAGCAGTAACAGTTGTAATTAAAGAGGTGTCGGTAGGTAGGTAGGCAGACCGGTAAACGCATTCTTTGTGTGTGTGTACATAGCTATGCTTAAGTATAGCCATGTACACACACACATTTTTTAAAAAACTTTAATCGTAAGACACATACACATTTCTTCATACAACACATCCACAGAGACACAACATTCGCAAATATATTTTGCACATTTATGTAAAAACAAGTCAGCCGATATATACACTCAGCTAATACAGCCATCCATTCGCGTAATATACCGGTGTAATTTTCCACACTGAAAACTCGTCCGGCTCACTTAAGTAGTTTTCCATTCAGTAAGAAGAGACGGTATGTATGTATGTGTGTGTGTGTGTGTGTGTGTGTGTGTGTGTAAAAGAAAGGAAGAAAGGTAGCTTTCTTCTTCTTCTTTTTCAATGACAGAATGATTCATGTATCTTATTCTCCGTGTTCTTCCTTTCAGAACCCCACGCAACCGTTAGTGCAAGATCACAACACACTTTTTTGGCAGCATTTACAAAGCGACTCAAAGATGAGAGTTTCGTCCATGGCACTTAATATCATGTACACACACACACACAAATAAACGGGTATATGCGTACGTGTGTGCTAGGCTTGATTCCATAGAGGAAGTGATGATGAAATTAAATCCGACGTGGTTGTGATGATATAAGCACAATGTGATGATGAAATAAGCATGACGAAGTGACAAAGCACACTATTTTCAATTTTCCTTTCGCCGGCTTCTAAACACACGAACACCCACACACAAGTAATAGTCTTTTTTTTTTTTTCTGCATTTCGATTTCTCCAAATTCGATTAAACTGGGTATAGATAAACAATATTTTAGTTGCAAAGAGCGGAGATACGACCAACTCAATTTCGCACTAATCCAGTTTGATCGGAGTAGAAAAAATATTTACATGTAATAAAGCGAAGAGAAAAAATCTTATTTTATTTCAATAAATTCTGGACACTTTTCTTTCGTTTTACGAGTCACTTCAGCTCCAGGTTAATAAAGAACGTGTATGTGTGTGTGTGTGAGAGAGTATACATATTTTTATGTATGAGTGTTAAGGAAAAGTACTCCATCTATACATGTGAAGTGAGTGTATATGTGTGTATACGAGTGTTCCGGGTAGTGGGGTCTCGAGGGTGCTTTAGGAAATATCTTATTTAAACTATCAAACAGTGGGGGTGGAAATTAGTCAACCAACCTCAATTCAAAGCCGACGGAATGGCTGGAGGTGGTGTGTCGTCATCAGAATAAGAACCAACCGTTTTGGCGATTGAGGGAAACAAAGAAAAAGGGGAAAAAAAAAAGAGAAAGAGTAAGACAAGAGTGCAAGAGAGAGGAGGCAAGAGATGTAGTCTTTGAAAGGAAGAACGATTTACCAGCCGTATCTATTTCCGATAGTTTACAGTCCCAATATCTGCACTTCCTTTTATTTATTATATCTTATATTTTTTATCATTAAATATACATATGTACCTATCGCTCCATCTCCAATTACCACCACCACCGTATCATGAGCCAAACAAATCTCCATCTCCAAGCTGCCGGAGTGCTAGAAATAATAGCCAAATCTCACATCATAAGCAACCGAACTGGGGACGACGACACCTAGAAGATCCTTAGATTACGGAGATCGATACTATAATGAGGGAACATCTTTGATCATAGCTGTCCTGGGATTATAACAACGAACTAATCCATCTACCTGTCTTATCTATCTATCTATCTATCTATCAACAATAATCTTACTATTTAACATATCTAATCTTACACTTTTCCACAAATCCTGGCTCCATACCAGTTACCTCTCTCTATATACAAACATCCGTCTTCAGGAGTGCGCAGCTAGCTTGATTACAAGATATGCTAATACCTATAACCGGATACGTTGTGACGTCATAGTTCAATTGATACAGATATATACACTGATAGCAATGATTGAGGTTATTAACCGTGGACGTTTGCTGCATGAGAACTCAATACTAGAGTGTTTAATAAACATTTTGCTTAATTGAAACTGCATCCTTGGTAATGAAAGCAATTATTATGTAAATAAATAATTCTGGAAAAATTCTGGAGGGGAGACAATTCTAAAGTATTAATTCATATATATATATATATACATATATATAAGTCAGACAGATAGATATGAGTCAACAACTCGTCATAATGTTACTGTTATCCATGATGAGTCATACCCGTATGAACATAGATATCACAGTATCGAATGACACTCAGGTGACAAATATCAACGTCCTGGCGCCAAAACTTTTTGTGATACACGCAGAAACAATACTTAATATGTGTGAGGTATGTGGATGGGGATCCAGTTCTACCGCTCAGGATGGTCAAGACGAGAGATCTACATACGACTTAAACCCCGGCTCAGTTAAACTAACATAGCAGAGTTACAATCAAACACATTTCAATGAAAACTATCCTGTTTTTTTTTTTTTATTTTAAAATTTTAGATATAATGTATCTAGATATACATTATTCGACGTATTCTTTTTTAAGCCGGCAGGTTGTGATTTGAGGAAGATTCGACTGTTCCTTCAAGTAGACCGGCTGAGCCCCATCTGGCTTGTGCGGTCTACGTATATGACTGAAGGAAGGCACACGAGGGCGACAGGCGAAGCCTGCTACTCTAGCGGGTCACGACGGGACTTGAACTATGAACGTAGAAGAAGAAATACCGCGAGGTATTCGCCTGTCAGACGGTCTTATATTTCCAATCTCCTACTTCCAAAAGATAAACAGATAGAAAGACGCACACACAAAATATATATATATATATATATATATATATATATATATATATATACACACACACACACATATATATACATACATACATATGTACGAACACACGATATAATAACCCCCACCCCGGCCGATGTTGTTACAACAAACAAGACGCTCGCTACGTGAGGATGACGCAACTCAAAGATGTTAGATCCGGTATGGAACAAGAACGGTAAACAACTCTCACCACCAACTACTACTACTACTACTACTACTACCACCACCACCACCATTCCCACTCTTTAGCTTCACCACACCTATCACCACCACTTATCTGATAAACGATTTATTAAGAATTCAATACGTGGTTTCGCCACGGTGGCGGCGGTGACGACTATTCGTACGGGAGAGGTCATCCGGTACACAAATAGCTAAGAAACAAAGAAAAAAAAACGGTCAATATCCTAAAAGGACGGAGTTCGATTTTTCTCTTATTCTTCTTCTAAGTGCTAATATTACACACACACACATAAATAAATATATATATGTATGTATATATATTTATATATATGTATGTATATATATTTATATATATGTATGTATATATATATATATAATATATATATATATATATATATACACACACACACATAAATAACCATCACCCCATATTGTTGACCAGCGTGTTTCACGACTCATCTTTCGGGGTCAGCTGCTATTATTGAGGTAAGGATTGGAAGTAGGGAGTCGGTTGAAAAAGAATGTGACCACGTTCCCTCCCACCAAAACATAAAATAATGACCGCCGAGTCTCTAGAATCCACCCATCATTCGTTCAACCTTCAGATCAAGCATTCCATTCGATCTTTTGTAGTAGGGAGGAGGGAAGGAAATATGGGAATGTATGTATTTCCTTTTTGCAGAACATCTAGGTGAATTGGAGGCAGGTAAACCTAAACAATAGCGTCGTTAATCATAAGCGACGCTGTTGTTCACTATAGAGATCTAGATTTGTTTAACACGGGCAGAACGAATACCACACAAGGGATTTTCGCTCAAACGAACAAGATCACTGATAGATTTTTTGCATCGATCTGTACAACTTTATTAATGGGATCTCCGTCGATTTCGAGCTTCGTTCCCTGCGATCTCCGTGCGCCCAGTTTTATTAGCAAGGCATGAGTCGACTCGGCCAAGCTGGTTACACATGGTTTTAGAAAAGGGAGAGAGACCCCCCTGCACTTTTTTCCCCCCAGCTACATGTAGTGCAGTTACAACCAATGCAATTTAGGCGTTTCAGATAGGAATGATGTTTTGTGTGGTTGCTGGGGGGGTAGAAGTTGGGAGTCAAACGGGTGTAATAGGTATTTATTATCGCATATAATAAAATTACACGTGGCCTTCCACAAACGATTTGCACCCGGCTCCCTAGCTCGTCACCTCAATCGCCTACCCGTCCGTCCAATCCAATCTTACCCAGCCCCCCCCCTAAGATAAAGGGATTGACTTTTGCTTCAAAAAGAATCAAAAATCATTCTCATGACTCCACATATATATATACACAC
>NC_068987.1:20946912-20950818 GCF_001194135.2 Octopus bimaculoides | reverse complement strand
GGAGAGACAAAAAAATCTCTCACACCATGTCACGCTACACTAGACAGATCATGTTCCCCCTCAATCCAGCCCCTACCTCGGCTTATAATTCGATCAGGTGTTAATCGAGGTTATAGTAAGTTTTAGGACCCGGATCAAACTACTCTAGCAGTTAATCGTCCCACCTTGTAGACAGAACGTTATCGCGTGTTTTTTTCTTTTTAAAGTTTTAAAAACGGTAAGGTGCCATAAGTGGAGGACTTAACTGCTATTTCTAGCTGACCGAGCGACTACATAGAGAATCCCCTAGTTTGGTCGTTAGTTTAGGCGGCGTGTTGTTGAGAAAAAGAAAGAGAGAAAAATGATAGCGTTACCATGTGTGCGTTGTATGAATGAAAAGCTGAGCGAGCGAGTAATAGAATGAGTAAAAGAAAGAGAAAATGAAGAAATACAGAGAGGGACAGAGAAAGAGAGAGAAAGAAACAACCTGAAAGAGGAAGGGGAGGGGTGTACTCGCTTCAGTGATTTCTCAGTCGTCAGTTTCTATATTTAGGATATTCTAGTAGTGACGTCATCACTAGTTGCACCAATCAAAAAGTAGTATGACTAAGGCTCCGCCTACAGGTTTTATGTGCGCGCAAAAACACGTTGGGACCTTTCTACGTAGTCGCCTTCCCCACCATCACGAAGCTTCGCACTATAAATTTCGCATAAACATTTATATGTATCTCTCTACCTATCTCTCTCTATCTATATTTCAAACAGATGTCTTATACACCTCAACCTATCTATCCATCTATCTAATTATCTATTTTCCTACGCGTGTGTATATTCTATTTACTCATCTCGGTTTTAAATCATGTCTATCTATCTATATGGGATTTAAAACAAAATTTAACACGTGTATTCTAAATGTCTGTAAATGTGTATGTTTACAAACGTGTATTTATTGGGGTGGTAGTGAAGTAGTGAAATCCGCATTGCATTTTTTTACCGGTATTTTTATTTTTAACCACATCCCCCCCCCCACCCAGATAGATCGATTAAAGGTAAAAGACGAAAATCACCATCTTCCCCAGAGGTATTTGAACTTACATTAGGAATCGAACTACCGGTAGGGAAACCCGTTAAAGAAAGCAAGAAAAGAAGAAAAAAAACAACGAAACAAGAATAAAAAATAAAACAAAGAAAAGTTGTTAAAGATTATGGAATTTAGTGGAGACGTTGTGAGGTAGTAGCAGTGGTAGTAGTGTTAGAAGTTTTAAGTGGTGGTAGGAGAGGAGGTGAAGGTAGAGTGTGTAACCTTCGAAAAAGTTTGCGTGAATGAAAACTAGTTTTGTTTTGATATCTACCGATGTTTAACACTCGTACACTGACAAATACGAAAGCTAACACACACACAAGCACTACATACATAAAAAGGCTTTTTTTAAAATCATTATTTTACTGTTTTTTATTTTTCATTTTCTAAATTTTTTAAATTTAATTTTATCAAGATCTACTTCAAAATTTGGCTGTTATGTCTAACATAACAGGTGAGAGGGGGACTGCGAGCGATGAGGGCTGGTTTGATGTAGGAGATCTCGAAGGGTTTAAATCTGGTATAATTTTATCCAGTGAAGGGTCAACCTGCCCCGCTCTCATTCATTCTTCTCTTCGCCCCGCTCGCCATACCCGTCGAGATCGAGTGGGAAAAGTTAATATTCCTTAATCCTACAGTGAAGGAATGATTGCTGTAGATATTTACCAATTGATGTAAATAATAAAACACAACAAACATTGATGTTTTGAAATTAAAATGAAAATTAAAACAAATCTCTAAGCTGAGATAAACCGCTTTGATTCGGATTAAGGAACAGTCAGCTGATCAAAACATACGTAAAATAATAAAAATAAGGGGGCTCTAATATAATCCCGCTATTTGTTTTTCTCCTTTTTAATCCTTGTGGTCCGATCGTATGCTCACCTATTTTGTAATCACGCCATCATCGAACCCTTTGCGCATCTATCGATAGTCTTGTAATGGCATGAGAAGCGGTTTAAAAAGGATTATCGAAATTTGAACGTCGTACTGGGGAGGGTGTCAGGGCGTTAATTACTAGACATGGGGTAAATTCCAACTATGTTTAATAATTAATTGATGCACTTGATTAAATCGTTTATTAATTTTTTTTTTTTGCCATGCTTCATCAATCTTTTTTTTTATCTGTCGATGGAGCGTCATGTCTGCGCGTGTGTGTGCGCGCATGCTTCTTTTCATGTGTAGTTTGTTTACTACGTTAAAAACTTTCGTTCGTCCAAGCGCGCATATAATGAATGCATCAGTTTTGATGAAAGGCCCCCAGGTTCAAATCTAGAGTTGGCCAACCAAAAAAAAAAGCACATCATTCATAACAAACACAACAGTATCCGTATAGAAACAGCACATCATATAAACTCGACAAATTTCGTATAGTTTATATTCACGCTTACACGAAAGTCACATACATACATGCTTATACAAACATAACACACCCCCTCTCCTGCTTCCACGAAAGAATTTTAGAAAATTAAGGAGAAAAAAATAATAAGGCAGTCCTTAAGTTTGCACCACTAAACCAGGAGCCAAAGTAACTTCATTGTCGATGTTGCAAAGTCAAGCTGACCCTCGGCGGGATTCGAACTGATAACGTCAGGCGACACAACTAAACGCTAAAACAACCACCCGGCATCGACACAAGGCCAGACTTGTGAGAAAGGAAAATAATCGCTTAAATTCACTTCCTCAGTATATAACTGGTATTGCACTAGGAGTAACAACAACAACAATAATTCTTAGAAATTAAATTTTAATTTCAGTTTTGAACAAAAAAAAAAAATTAAACGAAAGCAAATTTCTTAAGTATATTTAATAAACATAGTTGCTTATAATGCTGTTGTTGTTGACGATATGAATAGCTAGCTCTCCCAATTTTAAGGTAGATGGTATTTAGTATCAAAACTTGAGGACTACCAAATAATATTTTAATGAAACAAAACGAAAATAAAGGCATAACTATAGTTTAGAGCCCCAACAAATTTATTGCTTTACAACTTTTTATAAAATGCATATTTTCAAATAAAATTTTGCAGAGATACTCTCTCGCAAATAGATGATTACATTAATAACATTAAAAAAAACAAAACAAAAAACAAACAAAAAAAACGTGCAAGAGTTTCGGATCATTCTTCCCGCTTCTGATTTTTGTTTCCTTATATTTTTTAATGAAATTTCGTAGGAATACGTTTTTGAGAGTGTAGATTACATTATGTTGATGTTTCAAGTATATAAATGTAAAAAAAGAGAAAACTGCTTAAAGTAATGGAAATTGGTGTTAGAACGATCCAAAACTTTTCCAAAACCTTCTGAAAGAATTTCACCAACACATTTGTATTCTATATCCTCGAAAGCGTACCTCAGTAAACTTCCATGAAAAAATATACACATTGCAGAAAGTTATAAGGAAACAAAATTTAGGGGCATCAAACTGTAGTTATGCCATTAATAAATCTCAAAATTAGACCGTTTTATCTCGGCCGTTCTCTACTTACTTGTGGCCAACCGTTTCCAACTGCTGCTGAAGCAACATCTACAGAGAACTGGAGATCATCCTTGTCTGGAACTATCTGATCATCAAAAGGTGCCGTCTCCACTTTGAAGTAACTATTAGCCATCCCAAGTTAAAAGAACTTTGTGTGTGTATATATATATATATATATCTAAGACTGATCACAAAAACAAATCCCAAAAATTTTAATATATAAATCCGATTTTGAGAGGAAAAAGAGAAATATAATCAAAGCGTTTAGCTAACTTTTAAAACTTAGTTTCTTCTGTTTATGAAAAATAAATGATATATATATATATATATATATATATATATATATATATATATATATATATATATA
>NC_068987.1:20943055-20945924 GCF_001194135.2 Octopus bimaculoides | reverse complement strand
GGTGGTGGTGGTGGTGGGGGTCGTCGTCGTCGTGGGACGGGGAGAGTAAGAAGCAAAAAGGTATCAAGGTGAGCGGCGAGGGAAGAGGCGGGCTGGAGTGAAGGGAGACTAAGCTGTGATGCGGGGATTTGTTATTTTAAAAATAGAATTTTAATCAGGGTGGATGCGCGCGTGAGAGTGAGCGTCGATGTGAGTGTAGAGTTAGAGTGTGCTCGTTTGAATGTGTGTACGGGTTCCTGTGTGTGTTGGCACTTTGCGAGAGTGTGTTTATGTGTATATTACAATATGTATGTGTGTATGTATGTATGTGTGTATATATATATATGTATGTGTATATATGTATATTACTCTACCTCTGGTATATATATGTATATATATCTGTGTGTGTTTTATGTGTATATTAGAACGTGTATGTATGTATGTATGTATGTACGTATGTGTATATATATATATATGTGAGTGTGTGTATGTATATGTATGTGTGTGTGTGTGTATGTATATGTGTGTGTGTGTGTGTGTGTGTCATTGCCTGTAACTGTTTATTTGAATATATATGTCTGTGTATATGTGTGAGTGTATTGTAACTTAGAATGTTTATTAGGAAATGTGAGTACACACACACTCACAAACACACACACACTCTCTTTCTCTCTCTCACACACACACACGTGTGTGTGTGTGTGAATCGTAAGTTCATGACTATCTGAATTTGTATATATTTATATATATATATATGTATGTGTGTGTGTGTGTTTGTCCTCTATGAAAGTTCATTTATCGGCGTGTGTGAGTGTGTGTGTATGTGTGTGTGTGTGTGTGTGTGTGTGTGTGTATTTGTGTGTGTATGTGTTTGAAGTCTGTCGATGAAAGTGTCTTCGATGATGAAGCTACATATATCGAGTATGTGAGTATATGTATGAGTGTATGTGTGTGTGTGTTTTGTTTACATCAAAGTGCACATCAATACACACACGCACTTATGTATATATGTGTGTGTATATGTGTGTGTATATATATGTATGTATGTGTATATATGTATGTATGTTTTTGTCGATGTTTCCTACTATGTATTATAGATATATATATATATATATATATACATATATATGTAGATATATGTACACATACATATGTACATACACAATATATATGTATATATATTTGTGTAAGTGTGTGTATATGAAAATTTCAATGTGTTTGTATCTTATATGTTTACATTCGTTATAGCATCTCTACTGTGTGTTACCCACCTCCCATATATATATATATGCGTGTGTGTGTGTATGTTTCTTTCTATCTACCTATATCTTCTTCCTATACATACATACATACGTGTGTGCTGATAGAGAGAGAGACAGAGAATGTATATATATATATATATATGAGTTCTCCCTCTCTTTCTCTTCATCACTACATAGTTTCATATTTTTTTGAAGGTTTCCTTTCGTATACGTGTATATCATTCATTGTGAGTGAGTGTGTGTGTGTGTGTGTGTGTACCTCCGGGTATGAGCGCTTCAGTTTCGTGTCAGTGTACGAAAGACTACTACGCCACCTCCCTCTCTCTCCTTCTCTCTCTCTCCACACACATACACACACACACACACATACATGTATGTATGTATAATTACGTTAGTGTTGTATTTTATAAGTTATTCGGTGTGAATATTTGTGTTTACTCCAGTTTCTTCGTCTGTGTGTGTGTGTGTGTGTATGTGTGTTTTGTTTTATTGTTTTATCAAATGTGTGTGTGTGTCAGTGTAACTTGACGCACACACACACACACACAAACATACACACACACACACATACACACACACAAGCATATTTTTTTTTTACTTTTTCTTATTTTGTATCGACGGAAAGTTACAAGTGACTCGGGGAAAGAAAGTTTTGTATATTACACTTATCAAAACTGTACACACACACACACACACAAACACTCATAGATATTTATATATTATGTATATAGTTGTGTCTTTGTGTCTGTGTTTGTTCCCGACGACCGTTTGACAACCGGCGTTGGTGTGTTTACATTCTGGTAACTTAGCGGTTCGACAATAGGAGAACGACAGAATAAGTCCTAGGTTTAAAAAGAATCAGTCCTGGGGCCAATTTCTTCGAATAAAACACTAAGGCAGTGCCCCAGCATGGCCACAGTCGAATGAGTGAAACAAAAAATAGCATTTATACATATATACCACACACACACACACACACACACACGCACGACATGTATTTGTGTACGCTTTTCTGTATATGTGTGTGTGTGTAGAGAGAGAGAAAGAGAGGCAGACAGAGTGAGTGTGTTTGTGTGCGTGCGTGTGTGTTACAGCTGATATGTCCTTATCAATGCGTGTGGTGTTCGTCTCTGTTTGTCGCCATGTCTCTGTGTCTGTGTGTTCGTCCCACTATGACGTGTCATGCGTAAAGACGGGTTGCGTGACTAAGCGAAACTTATAAACTAAGAATTTCGATTCTCGTTACGCCTCATTGAAAAAATGAATGAACATCACAACATCTATATTTCTTTTTCCCCTCTGAAACTGGAGTACTTTCTCTCTCTCTCTCCCCCCTCACTCTCTAGAAGATAATAAAAATTCAAATAAATATGGTCACATAACGTTTATACTCTCATATGTGTGTACACACACACACACACACACACACACATATATATATATATATATGCGTGTGTGTCGATTTTGGCAGAATTTGAACTCCGATCGTAGACAATGAAATAAATTCAGAGAAGAATTTTGTTCGACGCGCTCTCTACTGTACACATTTGCCTCTGTGTGTGTGTGTGTGTGTGTGTGTGTGTGTGTGTGAGAGAGAGAGAGAGAGAGAGAGAGAGAGAGAGAGAGAG
>NC_068987.1:20941882-20942792 GCF_001194135.2 Octopus bimaculoides | reverse complement strand
TATATATATATATATATATATATATGCATACACACTTATGTATACCTACATTACATATATATGAGTATCTGTGTGTCTATGTGCCTGTGTTTTGTGTGAATGTGTGTTGGCGAATGTGTGCGTGTGTTTGTTTAAACATCTGTAAGTTTGTATATATTTTTTGCCTGTGTCTGTGTGTTCGCTCTAACATCCGTCAACGTTCTTATCGCGATGTCTTTATGTACGAGCACAAGCGCGCCTCCTGTATAGGTTGTGTTGCATAGATATCAGTATATTCTGCCAGTGTGGTTAAGTAGCGTGCTTACCAGCCACATGGTCCCGAGTTCAGGCCTACTGCGTAGCACCAATGGGCAAAAATGTCTTCTACTCAAGCTTCGAGCCGACCAAAGCCTTGTGAGTAGATTTGGTAGAGGGAAACTGAAAGAATCTCGTCGTATACATACATACATACATACATACACACACACATACACACATATGTTTGTGTGTCTGTGTTTGTCCCTCCCCCCATCATCGCTTGACGACTGATGTTGGTGTGTTTACGTCCCCGTAACCTAGCGGTTCGACAAGAGAATAGACTTACAAGGAATAAGTCCTGGGGCCGATTTGTTCGACTAAAGGCGGTGCTCCAGCATGGCCGCAGTCAAATGACTGAAACAAATAAAAGAACAGAAGAATTTAATAAAAGAAAGTAAAGGGTAAAGATAAATTAAGTACCAGTTACGCACTGGGGTCGATCAAATCGGTTGCCCCCCGCCTCCCTAAAAATTTCGGGCCTTGTGCTTAGAGTAGAAAAGAATATAAAAGAGCTGGCAGAAACGTTAGCACACCGGGCGAAATGCTTAGCGGTGGTTTGTTTGTCTTTACGTTCTGAGTTCAAATTAAACTAAGGTCGACTTTGCCTTTCATC
>NC_068987.1:20940461-20941872 GCF_001194135.2 Octopus bimaculoides | reverse complement strand
AAGGCGGTGCTCCAGCATGGCCGCAGTCAAATGACTGAAACAAATAAAAGAACAGAAGAATTTAATAAAAGAAAGTAAAGGGTAAAGATAAATTAAGTACCAGTTACGCACTGGGGTCGATCAAATCGGTTGCCCCCCGCCTCCCTAAAAATTTCGGGCCTTGTGCTTAGAGTAGAAAAGAATATAAAAGAGCTGGCAGAAACGTTAGCACACCGGGCGAAATGCTTAGCGGTGGTTTGTTTGTCTTTACGTTCTGAGTTCAAATTAAACTAAGGTCGACTTTGCCTTTCATCCTTTCAGGGTCGATAAATTAAGTATTAGTTGCGCACTGAGGTCGATCTAATCGGTTGCCCCCACCCTTCCCCCAAAATTTCGGGCCTTGTGGCTAGAATAGAAAAAAATATAAAAGAAAAAGCAATATATAAAAGGTATTGTTAATTTAAGTCAAGAGAATTTGTGCCAATTTATGTTCAATTTCTTTAAAAGAAGGAAATTTTTAGTTGAATGTATCGACCCCAGGACTTATTCTTTTGTTTAAGCCTGATACTTATTCTATCAGTGCCTTTTGCCAAATTGCTAAGTTACGGGGACATAAACACACCAACATCGGTTATCCAGTGATGGTGGAGAACAAATACAGATGCAAAGACACACACACGATGGGCTTCTTACAGTTTCCGTCTTCCAAATTCACTCACAAGGCATTGGTCGGCCCGAGGTTACAGTAGAAGACTCTTGCCCAAGGTGCCACGCAGTGGGACTGAACCCGGAACTGTATGGTTGGGAAGCAAGCTTCATACCACACACCCTCGCCTGCGCCTATGTTTATCGTGCTTTTAACACAGCAAATCTATGAGAAGTGTTATCTCAGTACAAATATTGCACCAACTGACCTATCAACAGTGTGTTTACATCAAGTATGATACATAGATTGCCATTTTAATTATTTTTAGAATACTGCCTCAGTTGTGTACATCGTACAATACAGTATTTTGCTTTGCTGTATTTACTGTACCTGTATTTAATCTGTTCTTTTATTCTTTTATACGTCTCTGCTCAAAGGCTGTGGCCATGTTGAAGCATCGCCAGTGTTAACTGGCGGTGCTCCATCATGGCCATTCTGGTCATTCTTATGCGATTGGCTTTTGGTGAAGAAGAGATTTCGAGACTGCCACCCTCTTTTGAGTTTCTTATTTCTCAATTGCTCGCAAGGGGCTAAGCATAGAGGGGACAAACAAGGACAGACAAAGGGATTAAGTCGATTACATCGACCCCAGTGCGTAACTGGTACTTAATTTATCGACCCCGAAAGGATGAAAGGTAAAGTCGACCTTGGCAGAATTTGAACTCAGAACGTAAAGACAGACGAAATACCGCTAAGCATTTCGCCCGGCGTGCTAACGTTTCTGTC
>NC_068987.1:20939207-20939401 GCF_001194135.2 Octopus bimaculoides | reverse complement strand
ACACACACACACACACACATATATATATATATTTATATATATACGACGGGTTTCTTTCAGTTTCCGTCTACCAAATCCACTTACAAGGCTTTGGTCAGCCCGAGGCTATAGTAGAAGACACTTGCCCAAAGTGCCACGCTGTGTGACTGAACCCGGAACCATGTGGCTGGTGAGCAAGCTACTTACCACACAGC
>NC_068987.1:20936191-20939197 GCF_001194135.2 Octopus bimaculoides | reverse complement strand
GTGTGTGTGTGTGTGTGCGTGTGTGTGTGTGTGTGTGTGTGTTTATGTCTATACACACACACACGTACACTTACAGAGTGTGCGGAGCGTTTGAAGACATTTAATTATCAGTACATTACTCTCGTCAAATCAATCAAAAGGCTTTTAATTCTGTCAGCCACCCTCTCCTCATGACATGAAATGCTAACTCAAAAAACGAAGACATGCAGTCATTGGTGAGGAATACAGCGATTTAGAAATTGTCAACATTCTAAAAGTTGCAGAGTCCTTTGTATACAAATTTTGGATGGAATTGGAACCCTCTGACGGGAATGTTTCAAGTGCAGCGAAGGAAAAAAAAAACAGTTTAAATGTCCGGTCACAATAAGGACATCGCAGTTCATCAAGTGGCTTAAAAACATCGGTGATGATCCCGGAAAATAAATGAAGGTCATCGCTAAAAGGACCCCAAGAGTCGAAATGGACTGTCAGAACTGTGGCGAATTAGGATATTCAATAAAAGTCGTATGTACTGTGGAGAAACCGATTCATGTTCTCCTAAGATACAGGAAAACCTTCTGATCCTTGCTAAGCGGTTTACTTAAGATTAAAACCCTCACGAACATGGCATGATTTGGTTTTTCTCTGATGAGATAAACGACCAAGACCAAATGTTTAGCAGGAGAAATGTCCGATGGTTATGTGCATATCTGTCTAATGTCCCCGGAGTGACGAACACAGGGTTTCCAAAAACTGTGATGGTTTTAGAAGTGGTGAGCAACAAAGGTCATGTCATGCCACCTCACATCTTGACACAGGGTTTCAGAATAAATGCTGCTGGATACGTGGAGGTACTCGAAGGATGATTTCCATAGTCGAAGGCCAAACGTGTTTCAACAAGATTCAGTACTTTCTCACGAAGACCACAAAACACAAGAATGAATGCCAGACAATCTTTACGATCATGTAATACCAAACTTGTGGCCTCCAGATTCACCAGATTTATACGCTATCGACTGCTACACTTGGCGTATAGATGAAAGGGGACATAATCGACATCCTCATAATACTCAAGGTTCACTGAAGGCTGCAGTTGTCTAGATCAGTGGTTCCAAAACTTATTCGGGTTGCCACCCCTTGGCACCAAGGCCACACCACCACAAATATAGACCATTTTCGGCATCGAATTCAAGACAACTATATTTTACAAACAAAACTGAAACTAATTTGTTCATTTTGTTTTTACAACCATCGCCCCCTTTTGGTCACCCCATTATCGCCCCCACTTCCCTTCAGCACGCCTCTGAATCTTTCCACCGCCCCTAGATGGGGCAGTACCACCCACTTTGGGAACCACTCGTCTAGTTGATGTCTGAAATGAACAAGGACCATTTAGTGCAATCATGTTGACGATTCTGGTCCCGCATAGAAGCAGTCATCGAAGCTAAAGGCGGATTCATAGAGTATTCTAATAATATATCTTATCAAGAACATAAAGCTGGCAGAATCGTTAGCACGCCGGGCAAAATGCTTAGCGGTATTTCGTCCGTCCGTACGTTCTGAGTTCAAACTCCACTACGGTGCCTTTCATCTTTCGGGGTTGATAAAATAAGTACCAGTTGAACACTGGGGTCAATGTAATCGACTATACCCCACCTACCCCTAAATTTCAGGCCTTGTGTTTATAGCAGAAAGGAATTTGTCTTACCAAGAACATGTGCACACATTTTTGTTAAAATGCATTTGGTTTTTGTTAGATTAGAGTTATTGTACTAAATTATCAAATATGTCCTGAAATACCTCTCGCACACACGCACTGGGAGTTTTTTTTAGATCGTTTATCTTTAAAGATCTCACTGGTTTCCCAGATTTTTCTTATTTTTAAAAGTTACGTGAGATAGAAAGATATATACATATATGTATATAATATATATATATATATATATATATATATATATATATATATACACGCATACATACATACACACCCATTTGGATATATATACACATATATACGTGCGTATATACATGTGTATGTATATATCTGTACACATTTATATTTATATACATGTACATGTGTGTATATGTACATATATACTGGGTCATCCCATAAATAATGCGGTTTTTTCAATTGCATGAGCTAAAAGTCGGAGGGGGATGGGATAAACTACCTGCATCAACTTGCTATAAAAGCAGGTAATACTTTTACCTTGTACTTATTCTTAGTGCAAGTTTTGAAGAGCGCAGTTCGATTTTAACAGTTATTTCTTCAAAGCTATAATGGAAGTGGCAAAGATATATATTCGGCATATTTTGCTTTATGAGTTCAATAAAGGCAACGGGACGGAAAGTGCGAGGAATATTAATGCAGTACATGGAGATTGGACAATAAACGTAAGCCAGTGTCAACGGTAGTCCCAGAAATTCTGAGCCGGAAATTACAGCCGGAAGGCGAGCCTCGTCCTGGAGGATCTGCTGAGCTCGACGAGAACGTCCTGCTAACCTTAGTGGAACAGAATCCCATCGTAACTGGAGGAAATCGCAGAGAAGCTTGGATTTGGTCATTAAACCAATCATTCAAGTCAGCGCTAGAAAAAAACGACCATCTTTGATTTCAAGACGAAAGATGTTCTTCCATCAGGATAATGCTCGGCCACATACAGCGAGGATGACATTCCAAAGGCTGGAGTAGTTTGAACAGGAAACGATGCCCCACCCACCATATTGACCGGACATTGCCTCATCTGATTATCATTTATTCCGCAGTCTTCAAAATCATATGGATGGAAAAAAATATGAATTCTGTAGACGAGGTCAGAACAGTACTGGAGGAGTATTTTTCGTCATGGACAAGTAAATTTTGCAAGTGGGGCCTTGCAAGTCTACCAGATAGATGGAAGAGCATTGTAACAAATGAAGGAGAGTATATTTTAGATTAACAAAGAACTTAGTTTATCTTAATTTTGAAAAATAATAGTATCAAAAAACCGCATTGTTTATAGGATGACCCAATATATGTATACATTT
>NC_068987.1:20932539-20933082 GCF_001194135.2 Octopus bimaculoides | reverse complement strand
GTTGGCACTCCGTCGCTTACGACGTCGAGGGTTCCAGTTGATCCGATTAACGGAACAGCCTGCTCGTGAAATTAACGTGCAAGTGGCTGAGCACTCCACAGACAGGTGTACCCTTAACGTAGTTCTCGGGGATATTCAGCGTGACACAGTGTGACAAGGTTGGCCCTTTGAATTACAGGCACAACAGAAACAGGAAGTAAGAGTGAGAGAAAGTTGTGGTGGAAGAGTACAGCAGGGTTCGTCACCATCCCCTGCCGGAACCTCGAGGAGCTTTAGGTGTTTTCGCTCAATAAACACTCACAACGCCCGGTCTGGGAATCGAAACCGCGATCCTATGACCGCGAGTTCGCTGCCTTAACCACTGGGTCATTGCGCCTCCACGTATGTATATATATACGTATTCATATATGCATATATATGGCTCAGTGGTTAGAGCGTCGAGCTTACGATCGTGAGGTTGTGAATTCGATTCCCGGACCGGGCTGCGTGTTGTGTTCTTGAGCAAGACACTTTATTTCACGTTGCTCCAGTTTCACTCAGCTG
>NC_068987.1:20930948-20931604 GCF_001194135.2 Octopus bimaculoides | reverse complement strand
CCACCATCACTTGACAACCGGTGTTCGTTTATTTGCGTAACTTAGCGGTTCGGCAGAAAAGGCCGATGGGATAAATACCAAGCCTAGAAAAAAAAAATGTTCCAGAGTCGACTAAAAATTCTTCAAGGCGGTAATCCAGCATGACCGCAGTGTGTTGTGTCTGTGCCTGTGTGTGAGTACGCATGTACGTGTGTTCTTGCGCACGTGTATTTATGTACATGTATACGCAGATGTGTATGTATGCATAAGATAAACGTGTATCTTCGCATGTTATACTCACATGCTTGAACGCATTGTAGTTGGCTGCAGAACTTCGGGGTCCCAATTAACTACTTTTGCTATCTAATAAAAGATTTAGATTCTACCTTATATTTTTCTGCATATGTCAACTGTTGTTCATTTAAAACTACTAACGGCATATATACGTTCGTATGTACATACATACATACATGCATACATTCATGCGTACCTACATACGTACATGCATGCATACATAGATACATACATTACGTACATACATACATACATACATATATACATAGATATATTTATACATATGCATGTATATATGTATGTATATACGTGCATACGTATGCGTGCATGTATGTATATATATATATACTTGTATATATATATATATATATATATATATATAT
>NC_068987.1:20929294-20930000 GCF_001194135.2 Octopus bimaculoides | reverse complement strand
ATTTTATCATCGCCATTTAAAGTGCATATATTTTCATATGTCTATGAATGTAAATACATGCTTGTGTATGTTTTATGTATGTGTATATATTGTGCACACACACACACACACACAAACACACACACACACACACACACACATACACACACATACACACACGCACGCACACATACATGACACACAAAGACGAAATGTTACCGACAACATCGATATGCTCCAGAATGGTTTTTCTCAGCGTACAATTCCTCTGTTCTTCAAACAGTTTATCAATACCATTCTGTCTGTGACCATATTGGTGCCGTGCCAAATATAATTCTGTTTATACTTTTAGCTGTCCTTAATCTTCTGTTAAACTGTGACCCAAGAAATTGTTCTTCATAAACACGAAATGTTGAAATTACTAACTCTGTCAGTCTATCTGTCTCTTATATGTATGCATGTTTGTCGGTATGTATGTATGTATGTATGTATGTATGTATGCATGTACGTATGTACGTATGTATGCATGTATGTATGTATGTACGTATGTACGTATGTATGTATGCATGTATGTATGTATGTATGTACGTATGTACGTATGTATGTATGCATGTATGTATGTATGTATGTATGTATGTATGTACGTATGTACGTATGAACGAAAGTATGTATGTATATATGTATGTATGTATGTATGTATGCACGTACGTACGTACGTACGTACGTA
>NC_068987.1:20927306-20928030 GCF_001194135.2 Octopus bimaculoides | reverse complement strand
TATATATACATCATACAAAGGGTGACTTAAAGATGAAAATGAAAGTACACACGATATTATATTATACCCGGACATATCGAGATTATGGTTTTTTTTCAGTCAGATGTTCAATATATAGTCACGTGATATCCTTAGCTTCATTACTGCAACGAAATCCGTGTTTGTTGCTGTTTATAAGTGCAGTTGTAATGCACTGTAACAGCCGATTCATGACGTGAGTAGATACGCTATATTTGATGGTGAGAGACGATAAAGAGATGAGGTGGGTGGGGGAAATTCTTTTCATTAGTGCACGAATTACTTATATCAACATAGAGTATAGAGAAAAACGTGAAAGTAACAGACACTAATGAGCATCAATATTAATAATTGTTTCTAAGAGAGGCACAAGACCACGAATTTAGAAGGGGTGAGTTGACCTCAGCTTATTTGAACTCAGAGTGGAGGCGCAATTGCCCAGTGGCTAAGGCAGCGGACTCGCGGTCATAGGATGGCGGTTTCGATTCCCAGACCGGGCGTTGTGAGTGTTTATTGAGCGAAAACACCTAAAGCACCACGAGGCTCCGGCAGGGGATGGTGGCGAACCCTGCTGCACTCTATCACCACAACTTTCTCTCACTCTTTCTTCCTGTTTCTGTTGTGCCTGTAATTCAAAGGGGTCAGCCTTGTCACACTGTGTCACGCTGAATATCCCCGAGAACTACGTTAAGGGGTACACGTGTCT
>NC_068987.1:20923317-20925364 GCF_001194135.2 Octopus bimaculoides | reverse complement strand
TGTATGTATGTACCTGGTGGAGGCGCAATGGCCCAGTGGTTAGGGCAGCAGACTCGCGGTTTCGATTCCCAGACCGGGCGTTGTGAGTGTTTATTGAGCGAAAACACCTAAAGCTCCACGAGGCTCCGGCAGGGGATGGTGGCGAACCCTGCTGTACTCTTTCACCACAACTTTCTCTCACTCTTACTTCCTGTTTCTGTTGTGCCTGTAATTCAAAGGGTCAGCCTTGTCACACTGTGTCACGCTGAATATCCCCGAGAACTACGTTAAGGGTACACGTGTCTGTGGAGTGCTCAGTCACTTGCACGTTAATTTCACGATCAGGCTGTTCCGTTGATCGGATCAACTGGAACCCTCGACGTCGTAAGCGACGGAGTGCCAACAATGTATGTATGTATGTATGTATGTATGCATGTATGTTATCTTTCTCTTTTTAATTTAGAGTAAATTTTGACCGGCCACCTTACTTGGTAGCAAGGTTGTGAAGGAAAGCGTCTTGTTTTGTTCACCATCCTTTAAATCTTAAGGCCTTAAAGGTTGTTATAGTCCTATTTATCAGGATCATTTGTAGTGTACAGATTAAGGATTTGGGACTTTTCTCCTAAAACCCATATCCAGCCATATGTATATATGTATGTATGTATGCATGTATGTATGTATGTATGTATGTATGTATGTATGTATGTATGTATGTACGTATATGTCATTATTCAGTTTTCTGAACGTGTCCCTAACTTACCACTTGACAACCGGTAACTTAGCAGTTCGGTAAAAGGCAGCAGGTAGAACAAGTAGCAGAGTTAAAAGAAATTTGTTTGTACTGGGATTGGTTTGTGAGACAAAATCCTCTCAAGACGGTCCCTAAACATGACCGCAGCCTAATGATAGGAACAAGTTAAAGACTAAAGATATACACATAACTGTGACGATATTCTACATAGTTTGTGTAAATGATTATTTATATTGAATGATTAGATATAATTTGGGTTACGTTAATTACTGTTAATTAGGTTAATAAATTATCTTGAACTATGTTAATGACTTCGGATATATGGGATTGTGGCTAAAAATGTAAGAGATAGACGTAGATGGATAGATAGATAGATAGATAGATAGATAGATAGATAGAGAGAGAGAGAGAGAGAGAGAGAGAGAGAGAGAGAGAGAGAGAGAGAGAGAGAGAGAGAGAGAGAAATAAGGAGTAAGAATTGAATTAGTATGGCCAGGCATTGAACAAAATGTGCGCCATATTCGTTTACTTGTATCAGTCATTAGACTGCGGCCATGCTGGGGCATTCGCCTTGAAAGGGTTTCAAACGAACAAATTGTGCTTTATACAGTTCTATATTTAAGAGATGAGGAATTATGTACATTATTTACATTATTTACATTATTTACATGCCCACGGGCATATGGCGTAGGGGTTAAGAGCGCGGGCTACTAACCCCAAGATTCCGAGTTCGATTCCAAGCAGTGACCTGAACAATAATAATAATAATAATAATAATAATAATAATAATGATAATAACATCGAAAAATACCTTAGGAATTTCTCGAAATTTCTCCAAACACCTGAAGAAGGCTGGAGGGTATATCAGCTGAAACGTTGTGTTAACAACAAACAAGATGAGGACAAATATCTGTCGAATGTAAATAATGTAAATAATGTAAATCGTGCTTTGTACTTTATTGTTTCTTTTTCTGGTACATATTCTATCAGTATCGTTTCTGCCGAACCGCTAGGTTAAGAGAAAATAAGTCGGCCAAAACCGGTTGTCAAATGGCTAGGGAGCAAACAGAAAGGCAGACAGTCAGACAGACACACGCTCTCGTATTTATGTCAAGTTATATATAAAAATAATTTTGCAGTAACTGAAGGCTTACTAAATGTCTTTTTTGTAGAGAACATGCTTATTAAACTTTTACAAGGAAAAGGTTGCCATTGACTTCGAAGTTTCGGCTTGCTCATACATGTATGCATACATTTAAATATATGTATACATATATACATACATTATATATATATGTGTGTGTGTCTGTATGTATA
>NC_068987.1:20922387-20923307 GCF_001194135.2 Octopus bimaculoides | reverse complement strand
AGTATTAACAGTAACTGCACGATAAAGTGAAGTATATTGCCACTTAAGTAGGCGCAGGAGGTTGTATGGTAAGTAGCTTGCTTACCAACAACATGGTTCCGGTTTCAGTCCCACAGCGTGTCACTTTCGGTAAGTGTCTTCTACTATAGCCTCAGGCCGTCCAAAGCCATATGAGTGGATTTGGTAGACGGAAACTGAAAGAAGCCCGTCGTATACACACACACACACACACACACACACAAACATGTGTGTGTGTGTGTGTATGTGCGTGTGTGTATGTGTGTGTGTGTGTGTGTGTGTCTGTGTCTGCCAAGGCTGTATGGAATTTTCATGAAATTTATAGACTTAGCCTTACAGCTGTTTCTTGGATATTAGGGATGTAAGGTGGTTACATAGAGGGAAATAGTAGAGTTCAGTATAAGGTGTTATCATGGAAAAGGATAGAAATAAGAAGTATAAAGGGGAATAAAAGAATAAAAGTAAAAATAAACGATAAAAAATAAAAGATAAAAAATAAAAATATACATAGGATGCTTTCCCTCTGTCGTCTCTGATGAAGGGATATCCCTGATATCCCAGAAACAGCTGTAGGACTAACTTTCTCTTTATAAATGTCCTGAAAATTCCTTGGTTTTGTTGTCTCATTTTGTTTAATATACACATACTCATACAAGACCCGCATTAGACTCCTCAATAGTATTATTATCAAACCGAGAGTTTAACTACGGTCCTTCCATAACACCATAGCACTTACATAGCCTTACTTGCGACCTTGTATCTTCTGGATACCAATACTCCTCATATATATATATATTTATCTCTCGATCCGACTATGTACACTGGGGACGTACCGCCCTTTGTCAGTCATTAAGTACAGCCACCCATTTAATTTATATATATATATATATATATATATATAT
>NC_068987.1:20920894-20922357 GCF_001194135.2 Octopus bimaculoides | reverse complement strand
ATACAAATATAGATATATATATATGTATTTGTGTTAGTGTGGGAGTGCTTGTGTGTGTGCGTCTGTGTGTGAGTGTATGTGGGTGGTTCGCATGTGAGGTGTGTGTGTGTGTGTGTGTGTGTGTGTGTGTGTGTGTGTCTTTGTGCGTGCAGATCCGATTTTCTTTCAAACAGATCACGAAATGTTTTCATTAAAATCACGATTTCTTTTCGTTACGCAACGTTTCCAGTTTTAGATATCTCATATTTCTTAGTCAATCTCTTTGTTATCGTCGCAATCTCGTATATCTTGTTGTCATTGAGATATGTCTGCGCCAATGTCCTGGTGTCCCAGGTTCATATCTGCTTGTCGTCACTGACCGCGCTCATAATACCATTACCGTTGTGGCGAAGTGTCAGACAGTGCACGCGCGCATATGTTTTTTGCGCGTGTGGCATGTGCGCGTATGTGTGCGCATATGTGTGCGTGTGTGTGTGTGTAGGTGTGTATGCACATATATATATGTTTCCGAGTTCGATTCCAAGCAGTGACTTGAACAACAACAACAACAGCAGCAACAATAATAATAATAACAACAACATCGAAAAATACCTTAGGAATGAGAACCCAGCTTCGAAATTTCCCCAAAACACCTGATGAAGGGTGGAGGGTATATCAGCTGAAACGTTGTGTTAACAATAAACAAGATGAGGACAAATATCCGTCGAATGTAAATAATGTAAATAATGTAAATAATGTACCGGGTCTAGTAGTTGGCTGACGTTACATGGAGCTTGGCATGTTTCTATACATATGATCTGTGTGGGAAACCAAAAAAAAAACCCGTAGCAAATGCCATTTACGTTCTTGTATGCAGGGACTTGTTTAAGCAAATGGTACACATCGTTATTTCGATCCGCTCTGCTTCTTGTACATATGCTGAATCAATTGCAGCTTGGCAAGCGTTAGAACACACCAGCAAATTAATAACTTGTAAGGATACCGTATTTCGTCATGCAACCGTAATATACTACAAAGTATATTGTGTTCTACTGTGCTAGCAGTGCTATTGAATCATTTATTAAAGTTATCTCTGGTCAGTTGCATTATTATTTAGGGCTGCAGTAACTTCTGCCTTATATATAATAGATTTAGTCATCGTTGGACAAGTGGACTGGATCCTGGGTCGTGACAGTTAAAACTGGATTTAGGCTCTTGGCATTGACCACATGTAATGATACTCTTCATATTGGGGGCAGCAACGTATGTATATCTACTCTCCTACTCTCTACACTCTTACTCTCTTACTCTCTCACCCTTACTCTCTCACTCTCTTCCCCTCTCTCTCACTCTCTTTCTCTTCCTTTCTTCTTCCCCCCCATACCCCTCTTCCCTCTCTTTCACTCTCTTTCTCTTCCTCTCTTTCTCTTCCTCTCTTTCTCTTCCTCTCTTTCTCTTCCTCTCTTTCTCTTCCTCTCTTTCTC
>NC_068987.1:20918282-20919951 GCF_001194135.2 Octopus bimaculoides | reverse complement strand
ATATATATATATATATATATATATATACATATATATACATATGTATATATATGTATGTATGTATGTATGTATGTATGTATGTATGTGAGTGTATATGTTTGTGTCGTGCTTGTCCCACCGCCACCACCAACGATTGACAATCTGTGTTGGTTCATTTATTTCCCTGTAACTTAACGTTTCCACAAAAGAGGTACCAATAGAAGAAGTACTTGACTTAATAAAAATAATAAGTACCGAGGTCGATTTGTTCACTTACAACCCTTCATGGCGGTGCTACAGCATAACCGCAATCCGACGACTGGAACAAGTAAAAACAAGTAAAAAAAAAGAAGAATGTTCAAAGGTAAAAAGAAAAGGTCATTACTATCAAAGAAATATGATGTTAGTTATTATATTTTAGCAATTATTCAAATTGCTGATAAGTTTCTCTCCATTGCTTTTGGAGATCAGTGTCTGCGTTAACAGGTTTAAACAGGATGAAGGTATAATTGACATAATTTTTCATAGATCAACGACCTAGATTTCATGAAAAAACGACGCACATAATTCAAAACCACCATCGAATAACAAATCAATGGCAGCCATTAATTTTTATCTACTTCCGGAAAATTTTATGTTTTTGGTGGTGTAAACAAAAGAAGTGTTATGTCGAAATGCTAAACGCACAGAATCCTTGAAATATCAATAAACATGATACAGGCCAAACGGAAAACATCTTAATTACTCAGTAGATGTTAATGAGGAAATTGTGTTGAGTGTTTCGTTGTTGAAGTTGGTGTGAGACAAGGCTGTGTCATATTTCCACCTTCCTTTCCCTTTTGGTCTTATAGAATTATGTAGAGATAGCAGGTTGATCAACAAGGACTCATACAGGACATTGATAAAGGGCATTAATGATAAGCAGATAATTACTGTGGCTGAGTGCATATGTATGTAAAAATGTTTATGTATACGAGTGTGTATACATACATACATACATATATATACATACATACATATACATACATATATATATATATATATACATGTGTGTGTATTTACATATATATATGTATGTATGTATATGTATATGCATATACATATACATGCACGCATACCTATAAGGGTCTGATAATACAAACAGGATAAATAAAACGGAAAACGTGACTATATAAACATAGGAAAAATAACGATCAACAAAAGTTTATATCAAAGATCCGACGTGCGTTTCACCATTACGGATGCTTGGAGCCCTGCGAAAGATACTCCCAAATTCATATAGGTGCTCAACCAGAACTTATCGTCTGGGAACACTTTACTATTTCAAGTTATTAATAACTATATGGACATAGCAGACCTCTGTCGCAGGGCTCTGAACAACCGTAACGGTTGAGCCCATTTTTTTGAGATTTGCTGGAGACAGATGCAAATCGTACGCAGTCTGGATCAGAGCTTTCAAATGCCCTGCACTCAACGGCCACCAATCAGACCATTTCAACTCCAGCTCTTCGACATCATCCCAATTCAGCCACTGATCCTGCTGAGCTTGTTGCACTGCGTGACCCAGACCCAGCTGCCTTATTTGTTGTTCACGTAGCTTCCACTGTTCTTGGTTACTTGACTCAGACCAAAACTGCTCTCTCATAATGTATATATATGTATATAGATGTGTATATATATATATATATAT
>NC_068987.1:20916011-20917956 GCF_001194135.2 Octopus bimaculoides | reverse complement strand
TCATATATATATATATACGACGGACTTCTTTCAGTTTCCGTCTATATATATATATATATATATATATAGACACGGACACATACATACAAAGTAGCTAGTTAGAAAATCTCAGAAAGAGATGAAAGTAGTAATTATAGTGAGAAGTAATGTTTATCGCCACTTCAATACAGATGTCTGATGTTATTACCGTTTAACCTGAACCTGGGTAGAGCCTCCGCCAGCTAGTTATCGGTGCAATCTGCACCCGGTATATATTGCCAGCAGGAGAGTGAACCCATACCATCTTCCAGCAGACAACGGGATCGCCAGACCGAACGGTTTCGGGCTATTTGTGCACATCTCTAGTGGTGAACCACTAGAGATATAAAAATCCGGTTATATATAAAAGTCCAAATTGACGGAACGAAGCAGTTAAAATCTAAGTTAAATATGGTTCCTAGCTAGCAGAACCTCGGAATTAATAATTACTTACCGAGGAGTATTCTTGCCAGTTAACTTGGGATCCCTTGACGACAATGTAACCATCATTTAACTAAGGTATCTTCGACCTGATGAGTAGCCAGTGGAGTACCCCACGTTGAGTAATTATTACTTCCGAGGTTCTGCTAGCTAAGAAACATATGTAGCCTGGATTTTACCTGTTCCATTTCCTATTCGAATTCATAGCAAACCTAGATGTTAACCTTGAGCTATAAAATAACTTTTATAGCTTATTGAACTTCGATATGGGAAAGACTTACAAACTTCTACATCAATAAACTATTATTGTTCCTGAAAGTTCTTTTTATTTTTTTAAACCTACTACGGACTGCTCGGAGGATAGTAACCTCCTACATCTAGATACTTGGGTTTTACATTTCATTAACATTATATACATATATACAGGGATAGCCAAAAATCAAAACCATTTTATCCCAAGATTTATTTACGTTTAACAACTGAATGAATTTAATAAAAGCATTTAAATATGAAACATCATGAAAATGTTCAAACTGAAGTCGTTCTTGAGCGACACGTTTTTCCATTCGAGTCAATACAGAATTGCAGATACTATGTATGGAGTTTTGATTTTCTGGCGGGTGACTTTTGGCCAACGATGTACACACACACACACACACACACACACACACACACACAAACGCACACACATACAAACACACACACACATGAACACACACGCACACACATTGGCTTGATGGCATTCTGGGGATATACCCCGAACTTTCTACACAACTCACAAATTCTAATTTTAAACTTCTGTTTCATTCATACATACATACATAAATACAAACATACATACACACGTATATGTGCGTACACGTAAGTCTACGTGCGCACATGCACGTGTCTATAAAGTCTATAAATATATATATATGTATGCTTCTGTTTACGTACGTGTGTAGAAACCACACAATAATATGCATAACAATCGTGATGTCTATTTTTGATTTTTTTCTACTTTTCTGCATTAGTTTTAAAAGTGTGTATAGAAACATATATAATAGAGAGTGAGCCAGTTTTTAACGTCAATGTCACTTTGCCTCATCCTTTCACCACTCTTTAACGGCCTCCCACTCCGTCTTTCTTTCTGCTGCCCTTCACCACGTTTTCTGTGTCAAAGCATTGTTATAGAGTATTATATAAAACGACGACTTACGTCAGTGAGACCTCTGACGTCACTGGCTTTCACTAGCATGATTTTTTTAAAGGTACCACCCTGGGTCGTCGTCGTCATCACCGCCATCAACCCATTATCTTCCTGGGACCTGCGGTGTTTTGTGACATTATAACATGCGATTCTATTTATATACATGCATTTATACTTGTATGTATGTATGTATGTATGTATGTATGTATGTATGTATGCATGCATATATTTGTGCATATATACACAATACACATATATGTACATATATGTATATACATACATATATTCATATATATA
>NC_068987.1:20911624-20914395 GCF_001194135.2 Octopus bimaculoides | reverse complement strand
TATATATATATATATATATATCTTTACAAAATGGGACAAGAACACAAAACATTCAGACAGTTAGGTGATACGAGAAAGGGAGAACAAAAAATCCAGATAGACGATACAAAGAAAACAAGGACGGATCATTCGGAGTTTTTTTTTTTCCTCAGTCGAGTTCCAGATTATCTTTGCAATTTCGGCTGGAACTGAATAATTAACTCCTTTCAGAATGAGTTCCATCGAATCATAAGTTTCTTCCATACCAACAACATTACCCACAGGAATGGAAGTTTTTTCTATTACCATTATGTAACAAAACAATTTTAAGGCTAACCTTACTTGAGTCTATAAACACTCTCCAATTCGTTAGTCACATGCACGTGTCCTAGTTTTTGCATGAGTGCATTAACGTCAGTACAGAAACAAGCATGATTTTCTTGGTGCTAGGACAATTCATCCCCAGTTATTTCGTCGTTGGTTAATCTGTCCCCGGTCAATTCGTTGTTGAACAATTCATTCCCTGGTCAATTAATCACTGGCCAATTCGTTCCAAAATACTCTTACATGTGATTTTCGATGGAAAGTTTAGAACAAACACTTTAGAATTAAAATTGTCGTTGGATAGTTTTAGATATATTTTTCCTTTCTTTACCCCTCTCTCTCCCTTCCCACTCTCTCTTTATCACTCCCTCTATCTCTTTCTCTCTCTCTCTCTCTCTCTCTCTCTCTCTCTCTCTCTCTCTCTCTCTCTCTCTCTCTCTCTCTTAAGTATCTGCGCTGAACAGTTTAAGAACAAGGATTTTCAAGCAAATCGAATTAAATTTATTCAATACGCCTACCCATCAACATGACTACATGCAAGAGCATAACTTTAGAGAAAGGAAAAAATCAAAGTGATCAATCAAGAAAATTATATTTACTCACAAAATAAGCAGAATGTAGATGGATTGAAGATATACCGGAGGTGTGAAAATCACGTGTGCAAGGCGAGACTTCAAACAGATGAAAATTATAAACCGTCTAAGAAGACTGGGATCCATAATCACGGTTCAACTGCTGCAGAGGTAAATGCAAGGATAATAGTTTCAAATATTGAAGTAAAGTTTATTTCATCTCGTGATGCCCCTCGTTCAATTATTGCTCGTGAAGTTCAGAATTTTAACGACTGTACATTGTGACAAATACCTCCGTTTGCACAGCTTAATAGAAATATTAGACGTTGGAGGCAAGTTGATTCCATCTATCCTGACACCCCTCTTACAAATGTTGGGTTTTCTGTTCCAAGTGAATACTCCTACTTTGACGATGATGAAACGTTTTTACAGTATGTCAGTGGACAGAAGATTCAAAACGAATACTAATATTTGCAAGTGATGAAGCACTTGGACAGTTAGAACATCACAAGAACTGGGCGGTGGATGGAACATTTAAGTGCTGCTCTAGAATATTTTTTCTATTATATATACTTCCCATTGAAACTGATAATTTTAATGCCCTACGATTGTTCACATTGCTCTCTGACAAAAGTCAAGACACATATAATAGACTTTTTTGCCAAAATAAATGAACTATTGCAGATTGAGGGACCTGATAATATAATTATGGATTTTGAAAAAGCAGCCCATAACGGATTTCTGGAATCGTTTCCTGGGTCGAATTTGGCATGCTGCTTGTTTCATTTAGGACAAAATGTGTACAAGCATGTCATGGAAGAAGGATTAAAATGCAGATATCATGAAGATGACAGTTTTAGTCTAAAAATGTGGTGATTTTTTGTCCTTGCCTTCCTGCCGATTGATGGATATGAACAACTTGTAGATGATAATGATATTCCACAGTCAATTGTACCCTATTTTGAAAATTGGAAAGGTTTGCTTGTACCAAATTGCAGAAGTTTATGCAAGAACCAAGCCAAAAGAAAAAATACACAGCCATGAACCTGCGTGTAAAAAATGTCACGGAAAAATATGATCCAAACCAAAAAATTATTTTTCTTAAAGCAATTTGCACACGATCTTAAATTTAAAGAAAAAATAAATATGTAATACAGCGACGAAATTGACCTGAGGTCGAACTGACCAACGACGAATTGACTGAGGACAAATTAAACGACGACAAATTGCCGTCGATGAATTGTCCGGAAACCATTTTCTTGCTTGAAAAAGTGAGATAAGCCTTCATGGCGAGAATGGAAAATGGAAATTATCGCACCTTGCTGTAGGAGATTCCGTTGCTGTAGTCTGGTTACAAAACTTCTGTCGCCTCCTTCAACAATGCTAGGTCTCTTAGTAAATCGTTCAAATCTTCTTGATTAAACAAACATGGCTCATTTATCCTAGAATCAACTATATACTCTTCCTCGATTGGAGAATCAGGGGGTTCATCGTATGACGTGTTAAGGTCTTCAAGTGAATCATGTGACAGGGGAACTGGGACAGAGTTCTTGAAGTCATGTGGGACCAGTTTTAGAGGCGACTTACAATCTGCATACACTATTTTTGCTTTGGTTTTCTTTGAGAAACCACTAATATTAGTCATGCAAAAGTAACAATCAGAGACATGATTGGTTGGCTCATGCCATACCATTGGTACAGCATAAGACCTCCCCTTCCATTTTCCATTCAGCCACTGTGTAAGCCCTTTGTCACATACGGTGCAGCATACAACTTTACAACCGAAATAATATTTATAGGCAGCTTTTAATTTTGTGGTGTATGTGTGTATTG
This sequence comes from Octopus bimaculoides, assembly GCF_001194135.2. Classification (NCBI taxonomy): domain Eukaryota; kingdom Metazoa; phylum Mollusca; class Cephalopoda; order Octopoda; family Octopodidae; genus Octopus; species Octopus bimaculoides. The sequence continues at coordinate 20,911,687 of NC_068987.1, read as the reverse complement.
GGGCAGCAATGTATGTATATATGTATGTAGTATGTATGTATATATATATATATATATATATAT
>NC_068987.1:20909702-20910945 GCF_001194135.2 Octopus bimaculoides | reverse complement strand
TATATATATATATATATATATATATATATATATATATATATATATATATATGTATGTATGTATGTAAATATATGTAAGAAGCAGAAGAAGAAAAGAATGAAGAGGAGGGAGAGGAGGAAAAAGAAGACGACACTGTACATTTATGTATTGATTAAATATGAGAGAATGAGAGAAAAAAACTTGAGATTGAGAGAGTGAGGCAATAAGAATAACATAGTACCTGACTGTGTGATTAGTATCACGTATAAGCGTTCATATCATGTTAAACGTACAAACATATATATGTGTGTATATATATATATATGTGCAAATTTTACATATATTAAGCGCACACGCATACCTAGATACATACATAGACACGCGGACATAAATAAAAAGATATACGTACATAAATACGGACATACATTAATAAACAGGCCTACAGATGAATGTTTGTAATTGGTTATGTATACAAACGTACCTACACGTATAATGTATATATTGACATAAATAGAGACAGACATACATACGTTGGTTTTACACACACACACACATATTTATATACATATATGAACATATTTACGCATATAGATAGAAATATACACAAAAACACACATTAATTTTGTTCGGCCCGAGGCTATAGTAGAAATAAGGATATATATACAATGGGCTTCTTTCAGTTTACTCATGTGGCTTTGGTCAAGCTGAAGCTATAGAGAGACTGAACCTGGAGCCATGTGGTTGGGAAGCAAGCTTTTTACTACACAGCCACATACATTTGTCACACACACACACACACACATACACTAGCACAAATACGCACTGCCATAAACACACACGCACAGAGATAAACTCACTAGTACAAACTCACACATACACACACACAAACTCACACGCACACACACACACACACACACACGCACTAGCACAGACACACAGACACACAAACACAAACGCAAACAAACTCACACACACACACACACACACTCACGCACACACACGCATGGACACACGCATTAGCACAAACACACACACTCACACAAACGTATACACACACGCACTAGCACAAACACACGCACACACATACACAAACTCACACCCACTACCCGCACTAGCACAAGCACACACACGCACACATACACACACACACACACATACACCACACACACACACACACACACACACACACAAACTCTCACACACAGGCACGCACTAGCACAAACACACACAAGCACACACACACACACAGAGCCACACACACACA
>NC_068987.1:20907675-20908899 GCF_001194135.2 Octopus bimaculoides | reverse complement strand
TATATATATATATATATATGTATGTGTGTGTATATGATTGTGTGTCTGTTTGTCCTCCCCAGCATCACTTGACAACCGATGCTGGTGTGTTTACTTCCCCGTAAGCTAGCGGTTCGGCAAAAGATAGCGATAGAATAAGTACTAGGCTTACAAAGAATAAGCTCTAGGGTCAATTTGCTCGAATTTAAAGGTGGTGCTCCAGTATGGCCGCAGTCAAATGACTGAAACAAGTAAAAGATAGTATATACATACATACATACATACACACACACACATACATACATATATATATATGTGTGTGTGTGTGTGTGTGTGTGTGTGTGTGTGTGTTTGTGTTTGTCCCCACCACCGCTTGACAATCGATGTTGGTTTGTTTATGTCCTGTAAATATGTGCCAAGCTTTGAAGGAAAGGAAAGAAAAGGAAAAAGAAGAAAAAAAACAGAAGTAAGCACTGGGGTTGAGCTGCTCGACTAAAACTCTTCAAGGCGTTGCCCCAGCACGGCCGCAATTTAACGAGGGAAAACAAGTAAGAGATAGAAAACTAGCAAATTTGTCGACTCATGGTATTCGCTCAGACTTCGTACGCTCTGAGTTCACACACTACCGAACTCAACTTTGCATTTTATCCGCTCGGGGGTCGACAAGAACAGGGAACCAGCAGGGCATTGGCCTGGCGCAGGTGTTAGCAGATTGGGTTACATCCCTTGTGGTTATTGTTCTGCATCTTGGCATATGGCAGTAACGCTACTGCTGCTGCTGCTGCCGAGCTGTATCAGCCAGTGTCAGCGGCCTTGGCCTTTCTCTTCGTTAAATATCGGTGACTTAGAGAGAGGACTCTTGCATGCTTAGACAACTAACAGTTTCTTCAAAAAGTTTCATCAAGGTAGATGCATAATCAATATTTATTAACGGAAGCCCTATCTATCTATCTATCTATCTATCTATCTATCTATCTATCTATCTATCTATCTATCTATCTATCTATCTATCTCTATGGACGGACGGTAGACGTGTCGGCTCTGTAAGTTTTGCCTTTTTCATGTTTTAAAAAGTTTGTTTGTAAAATTTATTTTATATACAAAGTTGTATAACAACTTGTAGACTCTCTGGTGCAAGTTTTTTGCGACGGAAATCTGCCCTGTGTGGCACATTTCCAGGATATAAAAACCAATCTCGGCTTTCTAGCCATTTTTTTTGAGACGATGGCGTCTTGTAGCCATGAA
>NC_068987.1:20898973-20901948 GCF_001194135.2 Octopus bimaculoides | reverse complement strand
TTTTCGACCCCCTCGAAAAGAAAAACTCTACATTTGTATTTTGTCCCCTCTGTGTTGAGCCCTGTGTGGCTAATAAAGAAACCTATCTATCTATCTATCTATCTGCCTATCTATCTATCTATCTATCTATCTATCTATCTATCTATCTATCTATCTGCCTGTCTGCCTGTCTGACTGTCCATCCATCTATCCCTCTCTCCCTATATACATACATACATACATACATACATACATACATAGACACACACACATACACGCGCATACACACACTCATATATATATGTATGCATGTATGTATGTATGCATGTATGTATGTATGTATGTATGTATGTATGTATGTATGTATGTACACGCACACGTACACACAATTTCGAAAAGAAATTTCTGTATAAGCAAGTATATATACGAATGTAAAAACAGATCCTCCAAAACCCACGTACATACGTGTAGGTTTGCAGGTATGTGTATGTATGTGTGTATGTGAGTGTGTGTGTGTGTGTGTGTGTGTGTGTCGCTTCGTGTGTGTTTGTGTTGTCTTCGTGTGTCTATGTACGAGTAGCTATGCGTCAGAATGTACTCAATGTACCCGTGTCATTCATTGCACACAAGTGAACGATAGTAATAATAATGATAATAATAATAATAATAATAATAATAATAATAATAATAATAATAATAATAATAATAATAATAATTTACCACCACCACAACGGCCTACACACTTGACTACGTAATAGCCAGGCAGCCGCCCACCCGCCGGTGCGGCAATTTATAGTATGATACCCAGTCGAGCGTGAATTACCTATCTCACTTACCCCAGACTCTCTAATGTGCTCCGTACATCAGATACATTAAGATCATAGAGCTTGATGATGATGATGATGGTGATGGTGGTGATGGTGATGGTGATGGTGATGATGATGATGGTAGTAGTGGGGTTGGGGGTAGTGGTGGTGGTGGTGGCGGCGGTGTAGGTTTCACACGTAATATCATCTGATATGATCTGTTGATATAATAATAACTAAATCGTATCAAATACTCTGTTATGTGCAAGGAAGCCGGTAATGGGAATACAAGAGGCTGTCACACACACACACACACGTACACACACACACACACACACACACTAACGCATGTACACACACATATACACACACGCATGTACACAGACAGACACACACACATACACATACATACAAACACATACGCGTGCACAGACAAACATACATACACAATATACGCACACGTACACACACATTTATATATATATATATATATATATATACATATATACACACACACATATATATACACATATATATATACAAACATATGTATGTATATACACAAATCTACTAAGATACTCATATCAAAAAAATTTATACTTAGATACCTTTCTCACACTATCTCTCTCTCTCTCTCTCTCTATCCGCCTATGTATGCATTTATGTATATATGTATCTATCTATCTATCTTTGAATGTATTTGACAATACATGTATATGGCTGTGTGGTAAGTAGCTTGCTTACCAACCACATGGTTCCGGGTTCAGTCCCACTGCGTGGCACCTTGGGCAAGTGCTTTCTACTATAGCCTCGGGCCGACCAAAGCCTTGTGAGTGGATTTGGTAGACGGAAACTGAAAGAAGCCCGTCGTATATATGTATATATGTATATATATATATATATGTATGAGCGTGTGTATGTTTGTGTGTCTGTGTTTGTCCCCCCAACATCGCTTGACTACCGATGCTGGTGTGTTTATGTCGCCGTCACATAGCGGTTCGGCAAAAGAGACCGATAGAATAAATACTAGGCTTACAAAGAATAAATCCTGGGGTCGATTTGCTCGACTAAAGGTGGTGCTCCAGCATGGCCACAGTCAAATGACTGAAACAAGTAAAAGAGTAAAAGAGTAAAAGATATATATATATATATATATATATATATACTTACTAACAATGGCGCACACACTCATATGCATGTATTCACAGATTTAACCAGCTTGCATGTGTGTGTATATACAAACACACATATATACATATATACACATACCTATATACGTTTGTAAGTATATATGTGTATATATATATATATATATATATATATATATAAAATATATATATGTATATCTAGACATATATTTATGTACTTATATATGTGTATATATATATGTGTGTGTACATATATAAATATATACACGTAGGGCTTACATACGTACATACATACACACACACAGACAGGCACACACACAAACTCACACACGCGCGCGCGTGAAGGGTAGCTGAAAAGAACCTGACCTTATGTGTGACGCAAACGGCCTGGGACCGCTACAATATGTGCGTGGCTATGAGTGTGGATCATGTTGAATAGAATCATAATTAAGTGATCCTACCTGTATTTTTCTTTTACCTAAAGCCAGCAACTTTTCAGCAGGACCGGCCCCGGTGAAGCTGTCGGTCGTGAAAATTTCCATGTTTCTATCACGCCCTACTTGACGTCCCCTAGAACATGGCGTCCCGGGCGACTGCCCGAGTTGCCGGCACCTTGAGCCGGCCCTGCTTTTCAGCATTCCGTCGTATATGTACGTACGTATATGTGAATGTTCGTGTGTGTGTGTGCGTGTGTTACTGTGTGCATCTGTGTCTATTCATAATATATTTGTATATTCTTTTCTACTCAAGGCACAAGGCCCGAAATTTTGGGGGAGGGGGCCAGTCGATTAGATCGACTCCAGTACGCGACTGGTACTTAATTTATCGACCCCGAAAGGATCAAAGGCAAAGCCGACCTCGGCGGAATTTGAACTCAGAACGTAGCGGCAGACGAAATACTGCTAAGCATTTCGCCCGGCGTGCTAACGTTTCTTATTTCTTTATTGCCCACAAAGGGCTACACATAGAGGGGACAAACAAGGACAGCCAAAGAGATTAAGTCAATTACATCAATACCAGTGCATAACTGGTACTTAATTTA
>NC_068987.1:20883548-20888029 GCF_001194135.2 Octopus bimaculoides | reverse complement strand
GGCGTGTTTACATCTCCGTAACTTAGCGGTTCGGTAAAAAGATCGATGGGATAAGAACCAGGTTTACAAAAAGTACTGGGAGTCGATTCATTCGACTAAAAATTGTTGGAGGCGATACTCCAACATGGCTGCAGTCTAATGAGTGAACCGTGTAACAGTTAAATGAAAGATATTCGGCCATGCTGCGTCCATCTACCCATCCATCCATCCATCCATCCATCCATCCATCCATCCATCCATCCATCCATCCATTTATAGAGAGCACATGTATGTGTGTGCGCGCGCGTTGTGTTTGTGTATGTGTGCGCGAGTGTGTGTATGTATGTGTGTATGTGCGTGCGTGTGTGTGCGCACGTATATGTGTGTGCGTGTGTGTTGGTGTGAATGTGCAGGCACGCGCGTTGGCGATGTTCTCTCATTCTTATAGTGTACACAAACTAGACTAAACTAATTCCTATCTCATTGTCCTAATTATTTGTATCTTCTGTTCTCGTCCTGTAGTTCGTTAAACATTTCCTTCTTTCGCGAGTGGTTAATTACAACGCCATTGAATATGTATTCACTGGTTTCCTATTCATCAGTGGCGACAAATCTCGTCTAAGCATATGGCTGTGCGGGCACACGCCATTGACGATGCTCAAGAACGTAGAAATGCATCTGGAGTACTCGGTAGCTGCTGCTGTGACGACTTTTATCTCTCTTCGATTGTATATTGAATTTTTAAACATTGCTCGTCCATAAGAGATCTTATCTCTAGATGAATACTATTGTAAATTTGCTTCTCAGCAATGTATTTGCATTAAGTTGATACATAGATGGCTATATATATATATATATATATCTGTCTGTGTATGCACATATTTATATATATGTATATGAATATATATAAATATAGAGTTGAAATTTATAGAAAAACGAAAGACGATGACTGGTGTATGAACAACAAGCAAGTGTATTAGTTTGATGCTCGGGAAAAATGAAGAAGTCTCCTACATTTCGAGCCTACGTTCTTCACCAGAAAGGAATAAGAGAAAATAAACAGAGAGCGAATGAAGAAAACTTGTAGATTTCAGCGGTCCAGCCTGACGAATATATATATGTGTGTGTGCACAATTTTCGGCTACCAAAATTCCTCACAAGATATTAACCGATCCCGGTCCTATTGCAGAAGACATACCGCGCACCAACCAGTATTGAACTTGAAACCAGGTTCTCGCGAAACAAACCTCACACAGCTATGCGGTATGCGTGACATGTATTTGATGTGATTTCAACATTAGATGCTGTCATTAAGCTGGTAATTTTTTCCTAACGGAATACTCTCTTGCACACGAAGCTTGTCACTCTGAGAAAATTTTACTCAGGTAAATCTGATTACATTGGAAATTACAGATTTTGCTTACCTATATCTGGGATTTGTTTTCTGTCAAATTAGGAACCACTGAACTAAAAAATCTCCGGACATTGTCTGTCCAGAACCTCTGATAACCCGCATTAATGTACATGCAGCAAACGACTTCACGCAAACCTATCCCCGCCAAGCTAGTTTACCTGCATCATTCACCTAGCGCAAACTAGTACCTTACTCAGAACAGTATCAATAAACTTGTGTCACTCGTACTAATGTATAGGTAACTGTATTTCATTTAATTATATATATGTAAATTTAACAATAGGCGCAGGAGTGGTTGTGTGGTAAGTAGCTTGCTTACCAACCACATGGTTCCGGGTTCAGTCCCACTGCGTGGCACCTTGGGGTAATGTCTTCTACTATAGCCTCGGGCCAACCAAAGCCTTGTGAGTGGATTTTGTAGACGGAAACTAAAAGAAGCTCGTCGTATATATGTATATGTATATATATATATGTGTGTGTTTGTGTGTCTGTGTTTGTCCCCCCAGCATCGCTTGACAATCGATGCTGGTGTGTTTACGTCCCCGTAACTTAGCAGTTCGGCAAAAGTGACCAATAGAATAAGTACTAGGCTTACAAAGAATGTCCTGGGGTCGATTTGCTCGATTAAAGGTTGTGCTCCAGCATGGCCGCAGTCAAATGACTGAAACAAGTAAACGAGAGTAAAGAGTAAGAGTAATATTTATTTAATTTAAAACGGGCTACGTTTGGTTCGGAAAAATCGGCAATCCGGATAAGGTTTAGAAGAAAAGATCAGGAAAATTGATGTTATACCTATTATTTTTGCCTATTACAATATTGTCTCATTATGTTTTTGCCTATTACATTATATTTCATTATGTCCTAAATTCTCGTGAAATTTTCCAAGTGTCTAACATATTTTTTGGTACCTTGGGTGTTAGATTTCTTCATGTATATATTTAGAACACTAATTTGACAGATATCATCTGCAACATTCAATATACCATTACCATCGCGACGATTAATGCTAGTTCCGCCGTTAACAACTAAAAAACAAAACAGCCAAATCTCCTTCAAATTACACGCCATTATTATCGTAGAAAAGGCGAGCTGGAAGAATTGTTAGTACGCTTAGCGGCATTTTGTTTTTATAATCTGAGTTCAAATACTGCCGAGATCGACTTCACCTCTCATCATTTCGGGGTCGATGAAATCAATACCAGTTGCATACTGAGTCAATGTAATCGACTAGCCTTCTCCCCATAAAATTTCAGGTTTTGTTCCTTTAGCAGAAAGGATTTCTATCTTAGAAAAAGCGAGCTATGACTAAATGCTCAGTGGCGTTTCTTCCGGTGCTATATTGAGTTCAAATCCCGCTGAGGTTGATTTTGCTTTCCATCCTTTCGGGGTCGATAAAATAAGTACCATTTGAGCACTGGAGTCAATATAATCAACTATCGCTCCCGAAAACTTTCAGGCCTTCTCTCTAGAGCAGTATGAATTTTTATTTATGAAAACGTGCGATGACAGAATCGATAGCTATAAAATATTTAGTCATTTCATTCGGCGCTTTACGGTCCGAGTTAAAATTCCACCGGCGACATTGCTTTTTATCATTTTGGCATCGATAAAATAAGTAGTTAAGCACAGGATCGAGGTAAATGACTGGATCCCTGCCCTTAATATTACTGGATTTGTGTAAAGGTGAGGGGGCAGACTCGTTAGCACCCCGGAGAAAATGATTAGGGACATGTCACCCGTCTTTACTTTCAGAGTTCAAATTCCGCCGAGGTCGACTTTCATCTCTTCCGGGGTCGGTGAAATAAGTACTAGCTGAGCACTGGGGTCGATGTAATTGACTGATCCCCTCCCCCAAAATTTCAGGCCCTGTGTCTGAAAGGATTATTTATCTTTAAAAAAAGGCGGTGAGGCGGTAGAATCGTTAGCACACCAAGCAAAATGCTTAGCGGCATTTCGTTCATCTTTACGTTCTGAGTTCAAATACCGCTGGTTTTGCCTTTGTCTTTCATCCTTTGGGGGTCGGTAAAATAAGTGCCTATTAAGCCCTGGGGACGATGCAATCGACTTACTACCTTCCCTCGAAATTGTTGGACTTGTACCAAATTCTAAAATCGACATTACTAGATTTGTGGCAAAATTTGAACTAATTATTATCTTGTGAAAGAGAGAAAGCACTGAACAATGTACCAGACCCTCAGCTATGGGTAACGGCTGGAATACCTTCGATCATGGAATTTACTAGACCAGGGTTGACCCACAGTTAAACAACAACAACAACAACAACAACAACAACACAACCACCACGGTAACATGTCCCTAATCATTTTGTCCGGCGTGCTAACGAGTCTGCCCGCTCGCCTTTACACAAATCCAGTAATATCAAGGGAAGGGATCCAGTCATTATAGACACAAGACCTGAAATTTGCGGGAAGTGGGTAAATCGATTATATCGACCCCAGTGCATAACTGGTACTTATTTAATCGACCCCGAAAGGATGAAAGACAAAGTCGACCTCGGCAGAATTTGAACTCAGAACGTAGCGGCAGACGAAATACCGCTAAGCATTTCGCCCGGCGTGCTAACGATTCTGCCGGCTCGCCGCCTTTGCAACAGCAACTTTCACCATCACCATTATCATCATTGCTACTACTACTACTACTACTACTACTACAACAACTACTACTACTACCAGTACGGACCGGTACCAGCACATGCACCAACACTAGCTGTGCATCTTAATTATATAAGTGCTACGAAACTGAAGCAACACCAACAATCATAAGCAAACTGTGGCCAATTAGCGCAATCACTGAAGTAGGTTAGGCATTAATTAATTCTTCCTTGATTGTTGATTGTTATGACGTGCAAGCGAAAGAATCTGCAATCACCTCATCAAATCTATCCAGTCTATCTCTACCGCCCTTGTTCTTTGCACTGCTTTTCCCACGTTATTTCCTTTCTTTCAATTCTCACACTCTCCCTCTCCTTTTCTCTCTTCGTATATATATATATATATGTATATATATATATATGTGTGTGTGTGTGTGTACATATATATATATATATATACAATATAATACATATATA
>NC_068987.1:20880678-20882292 GCF_001194135.2 Octopus bimaculoides | reverse complement strand
ACAGTCGTGAACCTGTTTCTGTGTCGTGTGTAGGGGAGACCGGGTCTAATTGTTACACGGGTAAATTGTTACATCCCATTGTTTCCAACTTCAAGAAATTGATGGCACTCGGGTCTCTACCTCGGGAAGGTCAACTCCATAGCATCGTGACTGCACATGTGTATTGCACTGGCGGGCTGTCACCAGAAAAAGGTATGGCTCAAAAAACGATTTTTTACTCCAAAAGTGAAATTTTGCCACAAAGTTATTTCCTTAACCACTAAAGCACGAGTGGTGTTACTGAAGTAGTTTGTGGCTCATTAGGAAGTGATGGAAGTTGCCTTCGATACATGAAGGTGTGTCCTGGATGCCATGCATTGCTAGTGCTGTGTACGAGATAATTCCCAGAAATCCATGGTTGGGGCTAATTGTTACAGTGTATCAACTTACCCCAGGCATGTAACAACTTATCTCTTCTATTTCAGTTTAACATGCCATGCCTAGAAATTACAAAAAGAAGATTACAAGGGGGACACACCGCTCCTGATGTCATGGAAAGAGCCGCCAGAAAAGTTGTGGATGAAAAGAAATCATAACGGGATGTTGCCGTAAAACAGCGCATAGTGGATGAAGTAGACGAATGGAAATCGAAGCCAAAGAAGGCAACTGGTACAGAAAAGGCAACAAAGGGGAAGAGAAAGTCAACTAAAACAGATAAAGGCAAAGGAAAGTAGCCTCGCAGCAAGCAAGTCACCGATTGAATATACCTTGTCTGCTCAGACTGGTATTCCAACTCCCTTCCAGGTGAAAAATGGGTGCAGTGGATGATCTGTAAAGACTGGGCACACACTGACTGTACCGATGTACAACAGGACTTTCTGTGTGATCTATCTGGTGAGAAGTTAATGGAGGACGATTCCGACGAGATGGTACTTGTAACATTGGGGAAATTGGCTGATGAGGACTCTCAATATCACAGCTAAAATATGAGGTGGTTCAAAGCACAGTTAATTAATTAAAATAATACTTCCTAGACGCAAGAAGCAGGAGACGTATTCATTTTAAACTTGTTTGTTAACATAATTCCGAGTTATCGACAGTTGTAACAAAGTACCCCAGTAAGTGTCACAAAGTACCCCGCACTCGGGGAAAATTGTTACAGCTGACACCACTTCATTAATTAGAACCTGTCTAATTAATGTTATGTAAATTCTGTTTTTTGCTAGTGATAACAATAAAGAGAGATGTTTTGCTAATTAAATCTGAAAAGAAACTTCGGCTGTGTTCATTTATGTGGGTGCCAAGGCAAAAAAATGAAAAAATGTAACAACTGGATCCAGTCTCCCGTATTGCTTTGTTTTTCTTCTGATTCTACTTTGCTATTTTTTTAAATTATAAGTAACTGTACAGTGACTTTATTGCCATCCTGTATATATGTATTTTATATAACTACGACTGACTTCTTCCAGTTTCCGTCTACCTAATCAACTCACAAGGATCAGGTCGGCCCAATTGCCCCGAAGTGGCACTGAATCTGGAACCATGTGTTTGGGAAGAAAGATTTTTACCACATGGTAAATCCAACATAATAGGAGCCTTTATATGCGTACTTAAAAACGTTTCCCGTAAACGAAC
>NC_068987.1:20879675-20880668 GCF_001194135.2 Octopus bimaculoides | reverse complement strand
TTCTTCTGATTCTACTTTGCTATTTTTTTAAATTATAAGTAACTGTACAGTGACTTTATTGCCATCCTGTATATATGTATTTTATATAACTACGACTGACTTCTTCCAGTTTCCGTCTACCTAATCAACTCACAAGGATCAGGTCGGCCCAATTGCCCCGAAGTGGCACTGAATCTGGAACCATGTGTTTGGGAAGAAAGATTTTTACCACATGGTAAATCCAACATAATAGGAGCCTTTATATGCGTACTTAAAAACGTTTCCCGTAAACGAACTTAAAGAGCATATATATATATGTGTGTGTGTGTGTGTGTATGTATGTGTGTGTGTGTGTGTGTATGTGTGTGTGTGTATACATGTGTGTGTGTGTGGGGGGACGACGAACAAAAGCCCTTTTCAGAGTTATTTACTTTGAATTGTGATAATTTCATATCTGATTATCTTGTTATTACGTAACATGCTTCATGATTTTAGTCTACATACCTTATTAGTATTTCCTCCTATGTTCTATATACTCTGTGAATGTATTAAAGCCCTTTTCGGGGCTACTTTGTTTGAATTCTTACTATCGGGTAACTAATTTCATGTTATTACATAACTGACTTCACAATTTGGGTATTCACACACACAGACAGACTTTCCCCACATATGTAGTAGATAAACTTACAAACCTACGTTGTAGCCATACAAACATGGCAAATTCAATTATTTCTCGGTAGATTTGACAAAAATCCTGAAGAACCTTGATCGATTTTCGACCCTTATTGTGGTCTCATCAGGGGTGTCTACATGACAAGACCAATCGCAGAGAAATAAATAGATAATCAGTTTGTGCACACAGTATATTCATTTGCTTCAGAGAAATGGAATTTATAAATGTCTATATATACATTTATACATACATAATGCACATAAATATACATATTCTTATATATAAGTATATGTATGTATGTATGTATGTATGTATGTATGTATGTATGTATATGCACATAT
>NC_068987.1:20877132-20879386 GCF_001194135.2 Octopus bimaculoides | reverse complement strand
TATATATATATATATATATATATGTATGTATGTATGTATGTATGTATGTATGTATGTATGTATATGCACATATGGTTACAAGACGTCACAAAACGTAAACAACATGGGTATGCGAACAACGAGAGAAGCAAATGGAAAACAAGACAACTAACATAAAGAACGACCCGTCATCAGTTGTCGGCTGTTCATCTACTCCATATTTTGAGCAATTAATGTCAATACGAGGCTTCGAAAAACACTTGCTCCCGTGAACCAAAATAAAATTTGAGATTTGCGGAGGGTCGAAGCTGGTAACAAAAACAGAACAGAGGAAATATACAACAAACTAAACGAAAACAAACATGGAGGGCCGTTAGGCCAGACGAGGTAAGGCAGCGAACGCTGGAAGAATATTCTTTGACAAGAGAAAAGATAGGAGAGGAGACAGATAATTTAGGAGTACGGCAAACGAGATACCGATAGAAGAAGTACCAGACTTTAAAATAAGTACTGGGGTTGATTTATTTGGTGAAACTCTTTGAAGAGGTGCCCTAGAATGACCACAGTTCAATGACTAATACAAGGAAAAGATAAAACCATCTGGAACTTCTAGGACTTCTATCATATTGTGGAGGCCATTGATAATATCAAAACAGCCTGAGACGATCTACTCGCGAACTGCCTGAATGGAATCTAGTAGTTGTAACCAGAAGTATGCAACGATTTCCTGGACGTTGATGAAGAAATAACACCAGCAATTTATCGTTGGTGATGCTGATGCCAGTATAGAAGATTTGAGGGAGTCAACAATGTTTTGTGGTAAAATTTATCGATAAAGAGTTCCAGTAATCAGGTGCCAGAACACCAATGATTCCAAAATGTACCTGAAAACCCTTCTGTAGAATAGAACCGGTGACAACCAGGAATAAGTCTGTCTACAGAATTTTTCATTAATAGTATACATAAGCTAACGAAATTAATGGACGAATTAACAGAAAATGAAGTTGATTGAGGAACATAACAGGGATTCATAGAAAGGGTTTTGGGCTTACTGTTCTGCTAAGGCTTAAGAAAACGTAGACGCTATGAGATATATTTTTCGAAAAGCAACCAATGAGCAAGAATGAACCATAATCTGGCCCTTCAACTTCAGACAATAATTATTCTGCCCTTTCTCTCACTGCTACTTTTTTCAACAGAAATTTGTAATCATGTGCTTAGGTCTTGCCCTTCATTTTTAGCCTTGTTCTTCACTGTTGCTTTTCTTTTTCAAATGAAATTTATAGACCTGTGTATAGGCCCGATCCTTCCATCTTCAAACAAAAGCAGTTGTGCTCCGTTTCTTGCTCTTATAGGTCTGATCCTTAAACTTAAATACAAAAAAAAAACCAACAACTTTTCTACGCTATTTCTCACGGACAATTTTGTTTTTCAACTGAAATTTATCGGTGATTATATCGGCTTATCAGACAAAATCACTTCTGTCCTATTTCTCACTGCCACATTTTCATCTGAAAATTACGTGGGTGTATTACAAGTTGCGAAACTTTTAAAATTGTTTCATAATATATAATATTAGATCTTAATTAAACACCACTTTTAATAGTGTCATTGCGTGTGGTCACAATGTGTAACATGACATTGTATGTACTCATCGAAAGTCATTAAGTGCACGAAGGGTGCGACATCGAGGTTTATTCGATTTTACCGTCGTTCGGCCAAGTCGTTCACCTTCTTTTCTGCTTGTGTCACTGTTAATAATAGCAACTCAAGCATGTAACCTGATTTGTGTTCTGTTATAATGGTCACGAGGCAGTTATATCATCAATGTCTTACCGTATTTTTAAGGTATACATCAAGATTGCTAGTCAAGGTATTACTATAAGAATTAATATTAGGGCTGTCACATGACAAATGGCAACAAACATTTGCGAATAAAACGGCACAATAAAGATTTTCAACTAATTTTAAGGAGTGGTTGATAACACCTTCAATTTTCGTCTCTTTAGTCTTATTTAAACATGGGTAGTTGCATGTATGTATGTATATCTATCTATCTACCTATCTATCTATCTATACACATAGAAAAAAAATTATTTATATATATATATATAGGAGCTTGAAAATTTTGGGGAAGGGGGCTAGTCGATTACATCGATCCCCAGTGCATAACTGGTACTTATTTCATTGACCACAAAAAGATGAAAGGCAAAGTCGATCTCGGCGGAATTTGAACTCAGAACACAGCGGCAGACGAAATACCGCTAAGCATTTC
>NC_068987.1:20876760-20877122 GCF_001194135.2 Octopus bimaculoides | reverse complement strand
AATAATAATAATAATAATAATAATAATAATAATAATAATAACAGCAGCAGTAGTAGTAGCAGCAGTAGAAACTGTAGTAGTAGTAGTAGTAGTAGTAGTAACAACAGTAATAGTTATAATGTACCAAGCTAAGGACATTCAAACCGCGTATGAAGATCACAACGTTCTATTTCGAATCCAAGAAGTCGATTACAAGTTTTTAAAAAATTTTTTTAATAAAGGATCGCCGTATCAACGGAATGTAAGACTCAGCTATTTGAATTCGTTTGACCCGGTTTCGATGTCCGGACTGAACGACTTCTTGTTACATACGTCACTGATAAAAAAAAAAAAAAAAAAAAAAAAAAATTGGGAAAGGCAAA
>NC_068987.1:20872585-20875568 GCF_001194135.2 Octopus bimaculoides | reverse complement strand
CATCATCATCATCATCATCATCATTCTCATAAAAGCAGTATTATAATTTCCTTGTTCTCGTCGTCGTCGTCGTCGTCATCATCATCATCATCGTCGTGGTGGTCATCTTTGCTTTCGTTGTTGTAAGAATCATCACCGCTGTCGTTGACATCATCATCATCACCATCATCATCATCATCATCATCATCATCACCATCATCTTCATCGTGTCGTCGTCGTTATTTCCTTTCCTCTCTTCATTTTCATTATCGTCGCTCGACTGTGACATCACATAACCACAAAACGCCTCTGCCTAGACTGCCATCCATAGTCAGTCACGATCCTGTAACCCAGTAATTAACTCAGTCAATCTGTGGCATTTAAATCTTGACACAGAATTTGAACTCAGAAAGTAAAGAGCTAAGATACATACTGTAGAACTATCTCGTTATGTTCAACGTTTGTTAAAGTAATTTCCTAAGCCCTTTGCCGTTTCAAAGCGTTTCCGTAAGTTTGTTCTGAACATTCATGCCTGTTTTCAGAATTTTGAATTAATCCTTGTTGCATATATTCTGGACACCGAGGAAGTATATTGTATATCACATGTGATACATAAGACAAGCAAAAGGTTAAAAACAAAGAATTGATACTTTAATGGTTACGTAACTCTTGAACAATGATGGTGAAACTATGTCACCACTATCGAATACTGACTGGTATACGCGACCTTGTTTTTTTTTTTTTCCGTAATTCTGGATGTTAATCTAGATTAGTGGTTCTCAACCCTTTTTATCTATGGGCCACTTGGAATCCTGTTTTATTCTGATGGACCCCAGAGTTAATAATAATAATAATAATAATAATAATAATAATAATAATAATAATAATAATAATATTTTTTGTTATTATTGCCTTTGCTCAGCTTCTAAGGCTGGAGATGTATTACAGTGTCAGCTGTTCACTACCAGTGAACTAAGGTAACACCTCTCATTTTTCGAGCACCTTACGGAGTATTCGAACAGTTCCAAGTTGTGCTGTTTTCTGCAAGTGCTCCACATTATTATTATTATTATTATTATTATTATTATTATTATTATTATTATTAATAATAATAATATCGGTAAGGCGGCGAGCTGATAGAATCGTTAGCGAGATGGAGGAAATGCTTAGCTGTATTTCGCCCGTCGCTACGTTCTGAGTTCGAATTCCGCCGAGGTTGACTTTGCCGTTCATCTTTTCGGGGTCGATAAATCAAGTACCAGTTGAACACTGGAGTTGATGTAATCGACTCATGCCCTCCCACCGAAAATTGCTGCCCTTGTGGCAAAATTTGAAACCATTATTATTATTATTGGTAATAATGTTTACTTTTGGGCAGCACAGCTTAGAGCCTCCGTTTCCGGTTTTAAATCACTTTTAGTCATCCATAGCCATCTTTTTTTCTCTGTCTTATCTTCAGCATCCCTATGAAATTGTCCATGCATTCTTTTCTTTATCCACCAATTTTCAGTTTCATTCATTCTCAAGTCCTTGTACAGTGCTTTATCTTTGCTATCTTCCATCCTATAGGAGCCTGACCTTCTTACTTCCAATAATAGTTGTTCTGTGGCATTTTTTTACATACCATGTTAATTTGTTTTCTTCTGATCTAATGCATTCAATCAGTCCTCTTCCCCTTCCTTTTCTTGGTACATACAGTCTGTCTGTGTCACATTTTGGTTGTAGTATTCCATATCTAGTCAGAAACATCCTTGTCTTTCTGTCTAAGCTGTTTAGTTCGTCTACCGTCCATGCGATTTACGCCTGCTCAATGTCTAAGGAGTGAAACCACCCAGGTGTTGATAGCTTCAATGTTATTCTGTCCGTTTAATTTCGACTTAAGGATCAGTCTCAGTCTACTCAAGTAGTCCACCTTAAATTTTACTGTCATTTCTTTCTCCATCAGTTTATCCATTTCCAATATCCCCAAGTACTTATAGCCCGTCTCTTCTATCTGCTTCATAACCACTCGCGACGGTATCGCTAGCCCGTCCATATATTTGATTTTGACTCTCTTCAAGACTAACACACCACACTTTTTGAGTCCGAACTTCATTCTGATATCAACACTGAAAGTATACACCGTATCAACGAGGGAACTGACTTGGGATTCGTCTTTAGCATAAAGTTTGAGTTCATCCATAAATAACAAGTGGTTGACTTTTTGTCGGCGGCTCATTATTATTGCAGAAACATTAGCACGGCGGGCAAATTGCTTTGCGGCATTTCGCCCAGCTTTATAACTATTTCATTCTAGTGGACCTCCATAGCCATTCGATGTTTAAAAACTGGTTTTATAGTTACTTCTTTCAAAATTCCTGTTTTGTTTATTACACATTGCCTTGTGTAAGTTGAAGTGTTTAAAATGTCAGGGCTATTTGTTACAATAAATACACATAAAGCAAACTTTTTCATGACCTACAAAATACTACTGTGGACCCAATTTACTTTTTAGCTTGTGTGGATCCCCAAACTTCATATATGGACCTCAAAGAGTCACGAAGACTTCGGTTGAGAAGCACTGGTCTAGATGGATTCTATGTGAAGAAAAAGGTAGGGTGGGTACGGTTGAAACAGATTTCATTATAAGTCTGCTTAAGGTTGTGAGCTGGCAGAGTCGTTAGTAGGCTGGACGAAATGCTTAGCGGTATTTCTCCCGTCGCTACGTTCTGAGTTCAAATTCCGCCAAGATCGACTTTGCCTTTCATCTTTCCGAGGTCGATAAATCAAGTACCAGTGAAATTCTGGAGTGGATGTAATCGACAGGTCTCCTCCCGCAAAACTTCAGACCTTGTGCCTATAATTGAAAGTCTTATAAGTCTGCTTATAGTTGTGAAGTAGCAGACTCGTTAAAGCGTTAGACAAAATGCTAAGCGGCATTTCTTCTGGCTCCTTAAGTGCCGAGTTCATTTGCCTCCGCTGTCGATTTTGCCTTGCATTTTTTCGGGCTAGATAAAATAAATAC
>NC_068987.1:20869772-20871682 GCF_001194135.2 Octopus bimaculoides | reverse complement strand
TATATATATATATATATATATATATATATATGTCTGTATGCATGTATGCATGTATCTATCTATCTATCTATCTATCTATCTATCTATCTATCTATCTATCTATCTATCTATCTATCTATCTATCTCTATATCTATATCTATGTATATATGTATATGTGTATGTGTGTGTAAGTATGTGTGTATTGTATGTGTGTTTATTTTTGCGCCTGTATCTGTTTTTATATGTTTAGTATAACACCATCTGTTGTTAAACCGGCGTTATCTCAAAATGGACACTTCGATAAAATATATCGATAAAATATACACACTATTTACTAGCGCCTAATCTCTCCCACCCCTCCCCACCCCAGTCTCCGAAAACAGTGCTCCATCAAGGCCGTAATCCATTGACCAAAACTCATTGTGGAATACAAAAGTTATCAAAAGAAAAATGTTTTTGAATCAAAAAAACTAATAAAAACAAAAAGACAACCAAAAGGCAAAAAGCGGGATGGTCATATCTGAAACGCCACTGAGGATGGTTTGCTAAACTTAACAACAACAATAACAACAATAATAAAATGTATAGTTATCACTATAATGGAAATTCTTGATGTATGTTCGCTGTTGTAATATGCCAAATTAACAACTTGTTGATGGATGGGTCGATGGAGGGGTTTTTGTTCAAGTGTGGAAACTTTCCGGGGACTTTGTGTTTGTAATTCAAAAAGCCGACCCCTCATATATGTATATATGCATTTGTTTACATTGGTCCTAGGGTGGTGCTGATGAGGAAACACTCCTGAAGGGAAGCTGATTGGTGGCTTTGACGTCGGCTCTGACGTCATGGACAATGTCCAGTTTCCGAGAGTTTCGGATATGGGACGACTGGTTAATAATTAAGTACATGTTTACAGTCTGTTATCTGACACCAGGGAAAGAAAGGTGTGGAAGACAAAACAACAACAATAACAACAACAACAGTATCAATAATCCGTTCTTCTATAGGCACAAGGCCTGGAATTTGGTGGAAGGGGGCTAGTCGATTACATCGACCCCAGTACTCAACTGGTACTTAATTTATCGATCTCATAAGGATGGAAGGTAACGTAAACTTTGGCAGAATTTAGACCAAGAATGTAAAGAGACGGAAAAAGGGACACTTAGCGTTTATTCCGCCGTGCTAATGTTTCTGCAATGATGATAATAATAATAATAATAATAATAATAATAATAATTAGTATTATTATTGTTATTATTATTATTATGAAGGCAGCAAGATAGCAGAATCGTTAGCACACCGGTCGAAATTCTTAGCGGTATTTCGTCTGTCGCTTCTTTCTGAGTTCAAATTCCGCCGAGGTCGAATATGCCATTCATCCTTTTGGGGTCGATAAAATAAGTACTAGTTGAACACTGGAGTCGATGTAATCGACTTAACCCCTCTCCCAAAATTGCTGCCCTTGTGGCAAAATTTAAAACCATAATTATTATTATTATTATTATGGCAGAATCGTTTGCACGGCGGTCGAAGTGCTTGGCGGCATTTCGCCCAGCTTTACATTCCGAGTTTAAATTCTGCCGAGGTCGACTTTGCCTTTCATCACTTCGAGGTCGATGGAATAATTACTAGTCGTGCGCTGGGGTGGATGTAATCGACTAGTCTCCTCTAGTAGAAAGGATTATTATTATTATTATTACTATTACTATTATTATTATTATTATTATTATTATTATTATTATTATTATTATTATTATTAAGACTCGTGTAACTGGTACTTAATTTATCGATCCCGAAAGGATGAAAGGCAAAGTCGACCTCGATGGTATTTGAACTCAGACCGTAAGGACGGACGAAATGCCGCTTAGCATTTTGCCCAACATGCTAACGATTCTGTCAGCTCACCGCTTAAAAAAAAAAAGAGAAGAAG
>NC_068987.1:20867004-20868577 GCF_001194135.2 Octopus bimaculoides | reverse complement strand
ACAGACACGTGTACCCTTAACGTAGTTCTCGGGGATATTCAGCGTGACACAGTGTGACAAGGCTGACCTTTTGAATTACAGGCACAACAGAAACAGGAAGTAAGAGTGAGAGAAAGTTGTGGTGAAAGAGTACAGCAGGGTTCGCCACCATCCCCTGCCGGAGCCTCGTGGAACTTTAGGTGTTTTCGCTCAATAAACACTCACAACGCCCGGTCTGGGAATCGAAACCGCGATTCTATGACCGCGAGTCCGCTGCCCTAAACACTAGGCCATTGCGCCTCCACAGCTCAGAACTATATACTGTGCACATTAGACAATGTCTCCCTGACCAGATGGAGTAGTTGTTTTGTTGATCTTATCTTAACGGAAGAGTAAACTATATTTAGTTCAAATTTACGAGAAGCAAATGACGAAGACAGGTGAAGGTACAAGAAGCGGGTGTATTAATTTAACGCTCGGGAAGAATGGAAAAGTCTTTGACGTTTCGAGCCTACGTTCTTCGACAGAAAATATTAAGAGGCGGGGGGAACGAAAACGGAGAGGGAATGAGAAAAAAGGAGATAGAAAAAATGTATAGGGATGAACGGTTCAACATGATAAAATGACCATTTATCAGAGGATAAAAAGGGGGCGGGGGTCTAATCGTCCTGCTCAACTATCAGGCTCTGTCGGTGTATACCAGAAAGTAGGACTGGTGGTAATATATGAGAAATCGCGAGGAAACGTAGTATCTGAAATTATAAATACAATTCAGAAACAGTATATAAATCTTTATCATTTATCTTCTATTTGTTCCTTTTCACTGGACTGTAGCTATGTTGTTGTTCTGTCTTGAAGGGTTTAGTCCAACAGATCGGCCCCAGTATTCACGTTTTTTTTTTAGAACATGGTATTGACTGTACTAATATAAAACTACGGTTCTAGGATCTGCCCATGGTTGTCTCCCTTCGGTATCTCCTACTAAGGGAAGGTAATAAGCCAGAAACGCGTCTGGGGACCATGGTGCATTTATATATTTTTTACCATGAACGAGGAATTTTTCTCCGCAGTAATTGTAATGAGTTTGCCTTTAGAGTTAAAAATATATCCCCCCAATTTTTTTTAACTAACATAAAGTTCATTTATTCCGCATCACTGCTTATCGCTGATGCTACATTTATACACATACAAACATACATACATACATACATACATACATACACACGCACATCGTGAAGGTGTGTGTTTTAGTGTTCGGTAATTCAGCTCACAATCATTTAGTCGTGAGTGCGATTTCCACCGGCGTGTTGAGTCCTTGAGCAAGACACTTTAAAATTAATCAAAGGACATACTAAGTATGTATACCTGCTTGAAATAACAGTCAAAACACTTATTAAACCGCCAAAATAATGCTATTTAATGCTACTCTTGGCCTGCTATCGCCTGTATCATTGATTCTGTTATCATTTTAAAATAGTTACATTTGGATAATAACAATTAATGATACCTTCACAAATTAATTTTTCGTGAATTGTTTTTCTCGTAAATTGTTTGCTATTTGTATATATATATATATATATATATATATATATAT
>NC_068987.1:20865383-20866125 GCF_001194135.2 Octopus bimaculoides | reverse complement strand
ATCTTATTTTAGTGCCTTTTGTTTAAAAATCATTCGTCACACATCCTGTGACCTCTTCAGCGACTTCCCATACCACGTATCTCCTTCTGGTCCATGTAGTCCATTTTGTCTTTCTACGGTGTAAGACACTATAGAAAAACAGAATGGACTAAACAAAACAGGAGTGGACGCATGGGTTGGACAGCCATTGAAGAGTCATTGGACTGCCATTGAAGACACATGGGTTGGACAGCCATTTCGTCACTAGATGTATGACGAAAAACTTTCAGACAAAGGACATAAAATGGGAACAATAATAAACCTGGAGTGAAGAACTAATGTATAGTGCGTGTGTTTATTGGGCAGAAAAAAAAGAAATGACCATCCCAAACCATAACAATACCCACTCCCACACACACAAGCGTATATATACACAAACAAAACGCACATATATGTTTGTATGTATTTGCATATGTATATGTGTATGTATGCATGTGTGTGTGTGTGTGTGTGTGTGTGTGTGTGTGTATGCTTCAATTGGTCTGTCTCGAAGTTTTGTCATACATTTATGGATCTAACTATTCATCTGTATGTCTCTGTATCTATACACCTGCATATTTGTAACTATTTTCAGACACAAAAGTTTATTAATATACAGGTATCATACATTGGGCAAAGTGTATGAACGTTATACAAACACACAAATACACATGTACATTATATACATACATACATACATACATACATACATACATATATATAT
>NC_068987.1:20864424-20864714 GCF_001194135.2 Octopus bimaculoides | reverse complement strand
TTTTCATCTATGTACATACACATGTATCTATATATGTATATATGTATGTATGTATGTGCATATATGTGCGTATCTGCATATTGATAAATAGATCAACAGATGAATAAATCGATAGACGGAAATACTGACACATATGAATTGAAAAAAATTGTGAAACAAATTGATGAGATATGTATATGCGTATATGTACACACACACACACACACACGTATACACACGCATATATTCACACACATACACATATATACAATTACACACAAGAGCTCAACTCAAATACAAAACACACTCAC
>NC_068987.1:20860541-20862603 GCF_001194135.2 Octopus bimaculoides | reverse complement strand
GTGTGTGTGTGTGTGTGTGTGTGCGTGTGTGTGTATCTGTGTGTATGTGTGTGTCTTTGCGTCTGTGTTTGTCGCCCGCCACCGTTTGACAGCCAGTGTCGGTGAGCTTACGACCCTGTAACTAAGCGATTCGGCATGAGGGGCTAATAGAACAAGTCCTGGAGTCGATTCATTCGACTAAAATCCATCAAGGCGGTGCTACAGCATGGCCACAGTCATGCATAGATACATACGGGTGAGAAGACGGAAAAACAATAGAATCTATAGAATCGCCTGTAGGATCCGGACATCATATCAACTGTTAATTATGTAACTGCGTTATATAATTAACAAAATTGGAACCACAGCGATTATCATTTTAGATTAATAGAGTTAAATAAGGCGGTGAGCTTACAGAATTGTTAACATGCCGGACAAAACGTTTAGCAGCATTTCATCTGTCATTACATTTTGTGTTCAAATTGCACCGAGGTCGATTTTAACTTTCATCTTTTCGAGGTCGGGAAAATAATTACGAGTCGAGCACTTGAGGTGGAAGTAATTGACAAGCCGCTCCCACCTCAATATCTTATTAGAAAAAGATATTAAAAGAGTTAAATTAAATAATTACAATGACATACGAGTGATCGGCCGATATGATCATATTAAGTTCACTTCCAAGTCACGTAGTTTCTGATTGAATTTGATTGTTCTACCTCGGTTAAACGATTGTTTAGTGCAACGTCCTCTCGGTTACAGCAATACCTTTCCAGATACACTTGGTTGGTATAAGCTATTTGACATCCGTCGTAAATGTATGCATGTGTACATATGTATACATACGCATTCATACATACATATCTATCTATCTATCTATCTATCTATCTATCTATCTATCTATCTATCTATCTATCTATCTATCTATCTATCTATCTATCTATCTACCTATCTATCTGTCTCTCTATCTCTCTTTTGACAAAATAATGTGAATGCAAAAGGGATAAATCAAGCTCTCTTTGTTTATGAATACACACACACACACACACACACACACACACAGATGAGAATATATACGAGGACGAATCAGAAAGTAATGCAATTTATATTTGCATTACTTTCTGATTCACCCTATTATGCGTGTATATATATATACTTATACGCCATAGAAACCGGGTAACAGTCCCCGTGAGTCCTCGGACTGAGACAGTAATGCCCAGATGTTGATGATGATGAGTTAGTTAAATCTACCCAGTACTTGATCATATCATATTGATCTCGTAGGGATAAAAGGCAAAGATAATCGCAGCGCGATTTGAAATCAGAACGCAAAAAGCTGGAAGTAACACCGCAAAGTATGCTTTTCAATGCGCTAATAATTCTGCTAATCCCCCAACAACTAATAATTAGTGCTGCTTAAGCACAAGTCTTGTAATTTTGAGGGGAGGAAGTTCAGTTGATACCATTAACTCCAGTAATTGCCTGGTACTTAATTTTATCGTGGTCTAGAGGATAAAAGACAAAGCGGACCTCGGCGGGTTTCGAATTCATAACTTGAAGAGCCGTAGTAAATACCTTAAGACATTTTCTATCCAACTATTTGACAATTCTGGAGCCCAGAGACTGCAGTTCATATTCAATTGACCTGAGCTTTACAACATTCCTTCGTATGGAAATATATTGAAGGTAAATAAAAAAAAAATATGGCTGTCTGGCATTGGCGGTATTAACGGTGGAATTAAGAATTGGCTGAAGAGATAAGGTGGGCGGGCAATGAATTGTAGAAACCTCCAATATTGCTGAATCTGTTGTCTGGTGACTGTCTGTCTGATGGTATGTATATAAGTATGTATGTATGTATGTATGTATGTATGTATGTATGTATGTATGTATGTATGTATGTATGCATGTAATGTATGTATGTATGTGTGTGTATATATATGTGAGTACGTGTGTGTATGTATGTATATAAGAAGGTATGTACATATATAAGTATGTATGTGTGTATGCATGTAATGTATGTATGTATGTATGTATGTGTGTATATATATGTGAGTACGTGTGTGTATGTATGTATATAAGAAGG
>NC_068987.1:20859748-20860301 GCF_001194135.2 Octopus bimaculoides | reverse complement strand
CGTATGTATGTACGTATGTATGTATGTATGTATTATGTATGTATATTCTCTACCGCTTCTGCTACATCGTGCGATGTATTTTGTCCATGATAATCCGTGTCACCTCGTCTCACTTGCTTTCACCCTCTCTCAACTATCACGCCATTTCTACGCCGCACTACACCTTCATTGATTCCCCTTCTGTGAGAAAAGCGCTAAGCGTGGTTGTGTGTGAGTGGACGTGGGTCAGAACTTTACAATAAAATATATTAATAGAAGGAGAGGTACGGAAATACATACATACATACATACACACACACACACACACATATAAATATAGGTGTGTGTGTGTAGGGGCATGTGTGTAAATATAAGTATATAAATGACTCACAAATGTCCATATCTATCTATCTATCTATCTATCTATCTATCTATCTATCTATCTATCTATCTATCTATCTATCTATCCATCTATCTATCTATCTATCTATCTATCTATCTGTCTATCTACTTACTTAGCTCTACCTCTTTCTCTCTCCTTTTTCTTTTCTCTGTATATATATATTTATATATA
>NC_068987.1:20857263-20859509 GCF_001194135.2 Octopus bimaculoides | reverse complement strand
ACACACACACATATATACATATGCATACATACGCATACATACATACATTCACACAAACATACATACATGCAGACAGGCAGGCAGATTAATAGACAAAAGGATAGATAGATAAATAGATAGATAGATAGATAGATAGATAGATAGATAGATAGATAGATAGACAGATAGATAGACAGACATACAGACAGGTATGTAGATGGTAGATAGATGCAGAGATAGGTTAACGGAGTTTATTTTATAATTCAAAAGAAAATCATAAAGTTTCAAAGGCAAAATAAAAAAGTCAATCTGAGAGCGAGAGAAAGAGAGAGAAGAGACATAAATACAGACAGAGAGACAGTCAGACAGACAGGCAGATAGATAAGAAGCAGAGAGAAAGAAAGACTGAGAGAGAAAGAAAGAGAGAGAGAAGTTTATATATATATATATAGTGAAAGATAGAGATACAATGTAAAATAAACAAACAAGTAAGAATTAATATAACTTATTACATTTATTACTTTTTCCCATTTTTTTTAGCGCCTTAAGTAATTTCGTTAAACCCCGGAAATAATAGCTAATTCTTATAGCCGTCAGATGCCGCACGCTGTCGTCTGCTCCATTCATAATTCAATATCCATACAAATTATATCGTCATCTTTACGCGGTTAATAAAACTGTCGAGGGAAAAATTTTCTTGGAATAGGCTTTTTTTTTATTTGTGTTTTCTAGAAATTTTGTTCAACATATCTTTTGTTTGTAAGTTTTTATATGTTCACGCGTGCCTATAGTGTATAAAATATATATGTATGTGTTTAAAAGTATGCGAGTGTACGCAAATATTGTACGTTCATATGTT
The DNA here is from genome assembly GCF_001194135.2 of Octopus bimaculoides. Lineage (NCBI taxonomy): Eukaryota > Metazoa > Mollusca > Cephalopoda > Octopoda > Octopodidae > Octopus > Octopus bimaculoides. Next base: position 20,858,671 of record NC_068987.1, on the reverse strand, counting down.
CAATATTCATTAGGTTATGAATATAAGTATAAATATAAATATAAATATGTGTATATATATGTGTATATGTATATATATATATATATATATATACATGTAAACCACAAGGACATATTTATGAATGTGTATGATTTAGGACAGAAATATTTATGCGTTTTGTGTATAAGTCAGCGCGAAGGTCGGCTGAAAAATCCATAGCCTGATGAAGATATTCTCATGGAATGTGACCAAATGAGATTTATTTTTTAAGATAGTCCCTTTTGCAGTTCATACACTTTTTACATCGGTGTTACAGTAGCTTGAATCCCATTGGTCAAGAAGCTTTCATTCCGTTGGTCAAGAAAGTCATCAACAGCAATATGACATCATCATCACTGCGATACTGATTCCCAGCCAAGTGTTTTTGCATGTTGGGGAACAGATAATTGTCAGATAGGGCCAAATCAGGAGAATAGGGTGGTTGATCAACTAGTTCAAAGCCACAGTCATTGAAACCAAGGACTTGTGTACTGGAACGTTGTCCTCATGAAACAAGACTCCTTTCGTCAGTTTCCCTGGACGAATGGTCTTGATAGCCTTTCGAAACTGCCCCAGCAAGTTAGCATAGCACTCTCCATTTATGGTGTTGGCCTTCTGAAGATAGTCAATGAACACAATACTTTTTGTACTCCCAAAACTGAAGCCGTCACCTTCCCTGCAGATGAAACGACCTTGGCCTTCTTTGGAACAAGTGAGGATGGGTCTGTCTTTGGTTCAAATGATGACCCCAACACTAATCCTGGGTTAGGAAACGTTCAAGGAAAGCAGCTGATTCTGCTTCAAACAATGTTATATTTTCCTGTGATACGATCAAACTCGGGCAATTTTCATTCAGGTGTTAGAAACCGTGGCACACACCAAACAGAAACCTTCGTCATACTATGTTCATTCCGCAGAACATTCTCAACTTTCTCATGGATATACTAATAGCATTGGCTATTTTATCTATTGTCAACCGCCCGTCATCCATCGCCATGTAGTGAATACAGTCAATGTTTTCCTCGGCGGTGACAGTTGCAGGACGTCCAAACCTACCATGATTTCACATGCAGAGGTAATTCTAATAATTGTCCTCTAGGGCAGGTATGCAATATATCCTCCGTCGTCTATGAAGCAGGTGTATCAGCAAAGTTTGGTAACGGTTGAACAGAGATCAAGCGTTATATTGGATCAATGGAAGGAAAATTAAAATCTAGATACAATCATCTTTGGACCTTTACGTACCGCGAGAAAACAACCCTTTCGAGTGATAGTAACATAACAAACACATCCACCCACATGCACACACACATACACACACGCACACGCGCATATATACGTATATATATCCATATATCATATATCGTGTGTATGTATGTATGTATATATA
>NC_068987.1:20854031-20854674 GCF_001194135.2 Octopus bimaculoides | reverse complement strand
ACCGGATTAACATGAAGCTCCTAAAAATATTTAAAGGTAAATTCCAAGCAGTTGTGTTCTTGAGCAAAACACTTCATTTCACGTTGTTCCAGTTCACTCAGGTGGTAAAAATTAGTATTTCTGCGACGGATCGGTGTCCCGTCCAAGTGGGGTATATATGCGCTATGGAAACTGGGAAACCAGGCCTTATGAGTTGGTGTGACTTGAGAAGGAAATTTTACCTTTATTTTAGCTAAACATACCTGCTAGTTCGTACTCGTCGACGCCCAGAGTTTCTCCAAGAACTTCGCTCGTCTCCCACCTCCACTAGATCTCTATATATTACTAACGTAGAACTACTACCGATCACGTAGGCCGGCTTTTTGATGAGAGCGTCTGACAACATTCTAGGCGCCGTTCAAATATTTGAAAACAAATTCTAAACTCATGCATTAACCGCCTGAAACCTGGGTTCCCACTGGAACCAGACTTTTAAACGTAAATGTTAAGATACATATTTACCAATTTTTTCATGCCGAGACATTATTCTCCACAGTTCTGGTAAATTATTTAATAACTAGCTCCCCCACTAAAACGGTAACCAAGGGCTTAGCATATGCCATTAAAATAAGATTAAATTGTTTTAAAAGGCTTTCTGTTATTA
>NC_068987.1:20848124-20848789 GCF_001194135.2 Octopus bimaculoides | reverse complement strand
GGTGGTGGTGGTGGTGGTGCATGTATTGTCTGGGGTGGAAACATTGGTGCAGCTAGGTGCATTGTTGTTGTCGTTTGCAAGACTGGAGATGCAGCGGTTGCAGGGATGGTGTGTTGTGATGGAGGCGGTGGCATGGCAGTGAATATGGGGGATGAAGGTCTCACAGGGGCTATTCCGTGACCTGATTCTAGTCCTATTGATGATGACGATAACGACAACAACGATGATGATGATGATGATGATGATGATGATGGCGACGTCGACGCTGATGACAATGACACTGATGACAGTAGCGATGATGGGAGGACTGGTGTTAAGGATGTGGCTGATGACAGGGATGATGACGACGACGATGACGACGACGATGATGATGATGTTGATGATGATGATGACGACGGTGGTGGTGGTGGAAGTGGTAGTGGTTGTGCTGCTGCTGCTGATGATGATGCTGACGCTGAAATTGTATCGATACCTGTGCCGTCATCGCTGCTGCCACCACCATCACCACCATCACCACCGCCACCGCTACGGCCGCCATCAAGACCACTTCCGGTTATCCTGCGTCCACCATTGCTCCCAACTCTTCCTCCTCTTCCTCCTCCTCCTCCTCCTCCTCTTCCTTCTCCTCCTCGGCCCTCTTCTTCTTTAATCACGTTATGAACATT
>NC_068987.1:20844462-20845925 GCF_001194135.2 Octopus bimaculoides | reverse complement strand
AAAAAGTTAAAACGAGTAAAATAAAATTTAACAAATACGCGCAGGGGTGGCTGTGTGGTAAGAAGTTTGCCTCCCAACCACATAGCTCCGTGTTCAATCCCACTGCGTGTCATCTTGCGTGAATGACTTCTACTATAGACTAGGGCCGACAAAAGCTTTGTAAGTGGATTTAGTAGATGGAAACTGAAAGGAGCCCGTCGTGTGTGTGTGTGTGTGTGTGTGTGTGTTTGTCTCCCACCATCGCTTGACAACTAGTGTTGGCGTGTTTACATCCCTGTAACTTAGCTGTTCGGCAAAAAATACCGATAGATTGAGTGTGAGGCTTAAAAAATAAGTAGTGGAAGTCGATTCATTCGACTAAAATACTTCAAGGCAGTACCCCAGTATGGCCGTAGTCTAATGACTGAAACAAGTAAAAAAAGCAAAAAGAAAAAAAAAGCGCTGGCATGAATGCATGGTAAGATGTTTGCTTCCCAATCACATGGATTCGGTTTCAATTCCACTGCGCGGCACTTCAGCAAGTGGCTTCTACTATAGTATTTGGGTGACCGAAATCTTGTGAGTAGATTTAATAGACGGAAACTATAAGAAGCCCGTCGTGTGCCCCAGCATTGCCGCAGTCCACTGACAGAAAGAAGAGATCAAAGATATATACGTACGTGTGTGTGGGTGTGCGCGCGCTTATGTCTGTACTTCACTTCCCTACCACCGCTTACTAGTTCGTTTACGTCACCGTTACTGAAGCGGTTCGCCAAAATGCACCGATAAAATAAACCAGACTTTAAAAACAATAGTACTGGCAGTCGATTTGTACCACTAAAACCCTTTAAGGTGGTGCTCCAGCATGGCTGTAGTTCAATGACTGAATCAAGCAAAATATAGAAAAGATCTTTTATGTTGAGGTACACGACGGGCTTCCTTTAGTTTCCGTCACTCATATCAATAATAATAATACGTCAGTCCCACCGGGGTCGATTCAGTCGACTAAGATTTCTTCAAGGCGGTGCCCCAGCATGGCCGCAGTCTAATGTCTAAAACAAGTAAAATATAGAAAAACCTTTTTTCTTTTATCCTTTACTTGCTTCAGTCATTAAACCGTGACCATGCTGGAGCAGCGCCCTGAAGAATCGAAAGTCGAATGAATCCCCCCACCCAGTACTTATTTTTTGTAAAAGCTTTGTTCGTATTATATTATATCATATGCATATATATATACTCATATTATATTATATTTACATACATATATTTGTATGATATATGCATGCATGACATAGGTTCACGCACATGCTAGCTCGTTTACGCGTGTGTGTGCATGTGTGTCTGTGTGTGCATGTGTGTCTGTGTGTGCATGTGTGTCTGTGTGTGCATGTGTGTCTGTGCGTGCATGTGTGTCTGTGTGTGCATGTGTGTCTGTGTGTGCATGTGTGTCTGTGTGTGCATGTGTGTCTGTGTGTGCATGTGTG
>NC_068987.1:20843265-20843780 GCF_001194135.2 Octopus bimaculoides | reverse complement strand
TGTGCACGTGTGTCTGTGTGTGCACGTGTGTCTGTGTGTGCATGTGTGTCTGTGTGTGCATGTGTGTCTGTGCGTGCATGTGTGTCTGTGCGTGCATGTGTGTCTGTGTGTGCACGTGTGTCTGTGCGTGCATGTGTGTCTGTGCGTGCATGTGTGTCTGTGTGTGCACGTGTGTCTGTGCGTGCATGTATGTCTGTGTGTGCACGTGTGTCTGTGCGTGCATGTGTGCATGTGTGTCTGTGTGTGTCTGTGTGCGTGTTTTCACGTTACATCCGTCAGAGGATCGCGAGCGTAATACTTGTTACATGCAGAGTTTTTGCTACGAAATCACAAACGTTTCGTATTATATTATATATGTATGTATGTGTATATATATATATATACATTTACCAATCTCTATATGCCTACCTGCTTACCTACCTACCTACCTATTTACCTACCTGCATACATACATACATACAAACATACATACATTTATTCACACATACATATATCCCCATATATGCATTTATGTA
>NC_068987.1:20839350-20841953 GCF_001194135.2 Octopus bimaculoides | reverse complement strand
TATATATATATATATATGTACATGCGCGCGACACACGCACGCATACACGCATACACGCATACACACACACACACACACACACACACACACACACGTATTTATATATGTATGCATATATGTGGCTGTGTGGTAGAAAGCTTGATTCGCAACCACATGGTTCCATGAGTAGATTTGGCTGACGGTTACTGATAGAGAAGCTCGCCGTACAGATATCTACGTGTGTATGTTTTTCTATGCGTTGTTTGTTCCCCTACTACCGCTTGGTCTGTTTCCGTTCTCATAACTTGGTTTGTTTCCGTTCACATAACTTACGGGCTTGGCAAGAATCACCGACGGAGTAAGTACCAAGTTTTAAAACTGTTCTGGGGGTCGATTCATTGCTAAAATTTCTTGGAGACGGTGTTCAAGCTTGGCTGCAGTCTAATGAGTGAAACAAGTAAAAGTTATGTAATAAACATATTCATAGTAGTGCATATATAAAATGCATATGCATACACATGTCCGCATACATCTATATGTATATAATGCATGTGTAATTATATATAAATGTATATAATGTATGTATATCTATATACACATCCATCTATTTATTCATATATATATATATATATATATATATATATATATGTGTGTGTGTGTTGTATTTATTTATGTATGTAGAGAAATAAATGGATGTGTATATATATATGTATATATGTGTGTATATGTATATATGTGTATACATGCACTAATGCATGTATATACATATGCGTATATGTATGTATGTATATAAATATATATATATAAGAGAGTGAGCGACAAAGAGAGAATATGTCACTATAGAACAACCACCATCCGTAATAATAATAATAATGATGATAATTATTATTTCAAATTTCTGCCACAAAGGCAGCTTGGGAGAATGGGATTAAGTTGATTACATCGACTCCAGTGCGAAACTGGTACTTATTTAATCGATCCTGAAAGGATGAAAAGCAAAGTCGACTGCGGCGGAATTTGAACTCAGAACATAGCGACGGACGAAATACCGCTAAGCATTTTGCCCGGCGCGCTAACGATTCTGCCAGCTCACCGCATTTAATAATAATAAAAATAAGAATAAATAACAATAGAAATAATGCTGAACGGTTTCGTCACTCTGCGTGCATCTCGGACAGTCCAGCCTGGCAGCGCCTCTGGCAGTAATCCTCGGTAATACCGAGGCCAGGTCAGGGACCTTCAGAAATTATCCATGGTAGTACCGGGGTCAAAACAAACCAGCTAATTCATTTTCGTCGACGCCTTGAGTTTCCCCGAGAACGTTATCGCCTCAAAGCCACCGCTAGGTTTCTATATATTGTTACCGTAGAACTTCCATCGATCGTGTTATACAGCCGGTAGAGAGAAGTAAGGATCTGACGGCATTTCAAACCCTTGCTACTACTGGCACAAGGGCTGAAATTTTAGGTGAGGAGGGGCTACACGTTTTCATTGATCCCAGCACTCGACTGGAAATTACTTCATCGATGCCAAATTGATAAAAGGCAAAGTCGGCCTTAGTGGCATTTCAATTGGGAGTATAAAGAACTGGAACTATCAATCAACCAGTTTGTCTGTCGCTCTTTCCCTCCTCTCTACACATCCACGCATATATATTATTGGTTAGTTGTCCATAACTAAGAAAAAAGCACAATGTAAAAGATAAAATTGACCAGTTGCACTTTTATATTTTCGAGCAATATATTCCTGGTTATGGCATACACCCAGTAGGAAAGTTAACGACGTTTTCGCCCCACCTAATACACTTACTAATATTGATGACTCTTCAGACATGCTAGTCGAAGTGCACAGCCTCTTTTATGGTGGAAATGATTATGCTGTTCTTGATCCGGCTCGGTGATGAAAAGTTTTCCTAGATGAAAAAAGAGTGGTCTCCTTTGTTACGACATCAGCTGTAACCGAAGGTAGCCAACTGTGCCTCCATACGTGTTTTCTGTTCTCTATTTCGAGATAGGAAACGACCATGTAGTCAAAACGATTTTTCTATCATGAGAGCAGCGACTAAATATTTCGCTTTTTAACTTCAAGAAGGCATCCGGATCGTGTGAATGTTTTAGACTTATTTTCTTTAGGCCGTCAAAAGCTTGCAGTGCCTACTTCCGTTTGGTTTAGTTATGACTCCGGTTCTTTTCAATAGTTTCCTGTTCCTTATGTTCGGCATTCGTTCCTCTTTTTATCGCCATAGAAATCGACACCAGGACTTATTCTTTGTAAACCTAGTACTTATTCTATTGGTCTCGTTTGCTGAATCGCTAGGCTAAGGGGACTTAAACACGCCAACATCGGTTGTCTAGCGATGGTGGAGGAACAAACACAAACGCACACACACACTCACCCACACATATACAAATACACACACACACACATATATATATATATATATGACGCACACACACGCACAACATATCTATCTATCTATCTATCTATCTATCTATCTATCTATCTATCTATCTATCTATCTATATATCTATCTATCTATCTATCTATCAATCGACCTATCTATCTATCTTCTATCTCCTTGTGCGTGAAATGTTGAAATGTATTGTAGTACAACTAATATATAT
>NC_068987.1:20829824-20836116 GCF_001194135.2 Octopus bimaculoides | reverse complement strand
CATACATACATACATACATACATACATACATACATACATACATACATACATACATACATACATACATGCATACATACATACATACATACATACATACATGCATACATACATGCATACATACATGCATACATACATACATACATACATACATACATGCATACATACATGCATACATACATACATACATACATACATGCATACATACATATAAGTTGTATTAGAGATGTTCTTTTATGTACTCTATTACTTGTCTGTGTCATTGGATGGGAGCCACGCTGAAGCACCTCCCTTTAAGTATGACTATTCGGACAAATCGATCCTACTATCTTTGTTTTGTCTAGTAATTAGTCTGTCGTTAAGTACGGTGACGTAAATTAACCAACACCGATTAATCAAATGATGTAGGAGAAACAAACACAGAGATCCACCTACTCATGATAGATATATGCATATGTGTATACAGATGTGTGTATGTGTATATAAAGAATATGAAGGGTTTTATATCACCGGTAATTTAAACGGAAAGGTACGCTGTGTAAGTGCTATAACTGGTCATCCGTTGCGATCCAAGTTCACAGGTGAGGCTGGGGACCAGGTATCCGTATTAGGTTTCCGAGTTAGCAGGTGTATATTAGAGGAAACAGGACAACAAAACCAAGGCTGGACGAGTATCCCAAGTCATTTAGAATATTTATTGGATGTTTTACATCTGTTTTTGAGATATCCCAAGTGAGATATCCCATCTCTATACACTGGCTATTTCGCCACTCACCTTGTCTCTGATGACAGAATATCCAGTGTGTGGAGATGCTAGCCTATCAATTGGGATATCCCCAAAACAGATGTAAAACATCCAATAAATATTCTATGACTTGAGATACGCGTTTTGCTGTCCTTTTTCCTATATACAGTGGCTTAGTGGTTAGGGCATTCGACTCACGATCGTAAGGTCGTGAGTTCAATTCTCGGCGGCGCGTCGTGTCCTTGAGCAAGACACTTTATTTCACGTTGCTCCAGTCAAATCAGCTAACAAAAATGAGTAGTATCTGTATTTCAAAGGGCCAGCCTTGTCACACTGTGTCCCGCTGAGTCTCCCCGGGAGCTACGTTAAGAGTACACGTGTCTGTGGATTGTTCAGTCACTTGCACGTTAATTTCACGAGCAGGCTGTTCCGCTGATCGTATCAGCTGGGACCCTCGACGTCGTAACCGACGGAGTGCTCCTATTGTATATATATATATACACACATACATACATACATACATACATACATACATACATACATACATGTGTGTGTGTGTAGCTATATATGTGTTTGCCCTCTACCACTGCTTGTCAACCGGTGCTGGTATGTATATGTCCCCGTGTCTTAGCGGTTTATGGAAAGACTTGAGCCTCAAAAAAAAAAAAAAACCCCCACAAAACTTGGTACAAGACTTCTGATGAAGGTACAAGACTTCAAGGCTCAAAGCTTTTCATACACCCCTCGTACATACATACATACATACATACATACATACATACGTGCATACATGTAACGAGCTTTTAGTTAAAGACACTTGTCTTATATACACACAGGAAGATAGATAGATAGATAGATAGATTGATAAAGAGAGAGAGAGAAAGAGAGAGAGAGAAAGAGAGAGAGAGAGAGATTTAGCTACCATTTCTAGATGGTGGATTGCTTCGATATGTTAGACTTTACACACATACACACACATGCACACATATATACACATTTTCAGACACACACACGCACACACACATAAGCACACGCAAACAAACAAACACACACACACACACACACACACGCACACACATGTGAACGCCTACGTGCGGGCATGTTCAAACATACACAGTCGTCCAATTATATGTTCGTCGATCCGGACTTATGCATAGTTTGCATACATGTGTATATGCAAGAATGGAAACACACATGCTATATATATCTCAAATATATACCGTGCATAACATACGTTATATATCTCCATGTATATACGTACACACATGCACATATATATAAGTATATCGTTGCTATTATGTTAAACTATCGTATGTCCAAATTCGGCGAAATGCCGTTTTTGCTTTTCAATATTTAATTTTGCTTGCAATAGCCGATTCTTTTGGTCAAACTATCGTATCTCCAGCTGCTTCAGATGAAAATTGTCAAAGAGTAGTACAACGATTTAGTATTTGCAAAAATATTTCTGACTGAAAATATCATACATGCATGGAGTTACGATTTTATGCACCCAAAAAGTATTATTGTTAAGCTGAAACTGTTGCTAACGTAAAAAGAAATGGAATGGCGAAACTATTTTTTCGTTTTCAGAAAAAGCAACGTTTTGGACTTACGACACTTTTGCATAATAGCAACATGTACATGTGCATGAATATGTATAAATATATATAAATTTACATTCACGTATGTATGTATACATCATTCTTACCGACACATACATTTATATGTATGTATATCTTTATGAATTTATAATATGTATGCGTCCATGTGTTTATACTCTCTCTCTCTCTCTCTCTCTCTCTCTCTCTCTCTCTCTCTCTCTCTCTCTCTCTCTCTATCTCTCTCTATCTCTATCTTCGTGTCTCTTTCTCTTTTTCCCACCACTCTTCACTCCCATTCTCTCTATCTCTTTATATCTCTCTATTCATTATTTTTCATATCAAAACTGACAGTTTTTAATTCTTTTTTTGTTTGTTTTTTGCTGAAATATATCCATACCTAACTTATGAAATGCCACTTATCCAAATGTTATAGTATTATGATAAATAACAACAACAATAACAATAGTTGTAATAACAACAACATCAACAACAACAAAAATACTAATAATGCTAATATTAATATTAATATTAATCTGTTGTTCTCATTTCTATAATGTCAACACAACAAGATTACAATTTACATGAATTAATAACTGCATTATCAGCATAAATATTCCTTTTTTATTGTTGCTTTTGTTTTTGCTGTTATTTATTATTATTACTATTATTATTATTATTATTATTATGATTATTATTATTATTATTATTATTATTATTATTATGGTAAGATTTGAAACCATTATTTTTATTATCAAGGCAGCGAGCTGGCAGAATCGTTAGCACGTCGGGAAAAAATGCTTAGCGCCATTTCATCCTTCCTTACGTTCTGAGTTCAAATTCTACCGAGATCGACTTTGCATTTCACCCTTTCGGGGTCGATAAATTAAGCACCAGTTGCGTACTGGGGTCGATCTAATCGACTGGTCCCCTCCCCCAAAAGTTCAGGCCTTTTGACTACAGTAGAAAGGATTATTATTATTATTGTTGTTGTTGTTATTATTATTATTATTATTATTATTATTATTATTATTATTATTATTATTATTATTATTATTATTATTATCATCATCATCATTTTCTAATGCAACCAGGAATCGTTAACGCGTTGGACAAAATGCTTAACGGTGTTTTGGGGCCCGTCTTTTCGTCTAGAGTTGAAATTCCACCTTTTCCTTTCATAATTTCAGGATCAATAAAATAAGTACCAGTTGAACACAGGCATCAACATAATCGCCTTATCTCATCTCTCGAAATTGCTGCCCTTGTGCCAAAATTTGGAACCATCATTATTATTATTTCGCTGGTGCATGTTAACGTAGCAGGTATACTATCTTGATGCTTGGTAACAACAAATTTCCTGAAATCTCAAGATTCTTTCTTCGGATTCTTGGAGAATATAGAATGGTACTTTTTTTTACAGGTCGACAATACGAATTTCAATTTCAGTCACTTTCAGTCTTTTAGGTAGCGTTTTAGATGTTGTGTCAAGCGCACCAATAACTACAGGAATAATTGTTGTCCTGACTTTCTACAGTCTCTTCAACACTCTGACCAGATCTTGATATTTCTGAATGTTTTTCAATTTCTTTGGTATCGACTTTGCTACCATACGGAACTGCAAGATCTATTATCTTATCTTGTGTATTTATTTTGTGCTCAATAATCATATCTGGTCTTCTTGCCGCAATATTATGGTTAGATTATTATTATTATTATTGTTATTTTATGTTTGACTTTTGCTTTGCATTTGTACAAGTTGGCTCCAAGTCTTACGCAGAAACTTCAAGAGAAACAAGTTAGAAGTTTGTGTTGGTGTTATGCCTAGGGTGTCATATATTTGGTTTTGTACATAATATTGTTCTAGAGAATGTTTAAGAAAACATAAAAAAATGATGAGTTTGTTTTAAAATTTGAGATTACATAGACAGTATTTTACGTAGGATATGGGCAGTTCCCATGAGAGCTATCTTTTGAATTTCTGCCATTTTGGGGTTTCCTGGTATCTGAGCTAGGTACAATCATCCCTTTTTGCTATCATTCCTTGGGCACCTACGACAACAGGTATTATCATTATTATTATTATTATTATTATTATCATTATTATTATTATTATTATTATTATTATTATTATTATTATTATTATTATTATTATTATTATTATTATTATTATTATTATTATTATTATTATTATTATCATCATCATCATTATTATTGTCTTCGTCGTCGTCGTCGTCATCATCATCATCATTGTTGCTGATGTTGCTTCTACTGCAGTTGTAGTTGTCGTTGATTAAACGCGATTTGTCTTGCTTTCGCAATATCATGGATATTATTAAGGAAAATAACAGAAAAAAAAATAATAATTCAGTGTGGAATTTCTCTATAGGGAAGTAAAGACTTAGCAGTTCGCATTATTTCGAATAGCTGAAGAAAGAATTGGCTTTAGTCTACGAAGTAAAAACTTTTTCGCTTGGAGTAAGAAAATTGCAGCGCAAGGCAAATCAGTTGATCCTCACTACCAAATTGCTAGCGGAAACATGAAGGCTTTTGCACATTATTATATAGTCATAAACGTTGAGCAAAATGAACGAAAAATTTATTTGAGATTAAAGGAAGACAATTCCAGTCTTCTTTCGTTTTCCAGAGCCACGTGCATCATACAGGTTTCAAAATATGAATAAGTCTGCTTGGTAGAGCTATGTAACAAAGGAATATGTATCCTTCATTCACAGTTCTTATACTATTCGACTGTCTGTCTGTTATGACGGTGAGTGTTCCAGGTGATCCGATCAACGGAACAGTCTGCTCATCAAAATTAACGTACAAATGGCTGAGAACTCCGCAAACATGCGTAACTCTTGACGTAGTTTTCGATGAGATTTATCGTGACACAGAATGTGACAAGTCTTGCACCTTTGAATTACAAGTACAACTCATTTCTGTCCGTTGACTGGACGGAAGCCACGTGAAATAAAGTGTCTTGCTCAAGGGATGCAACGCGCAACCGGAAATCGAACTCACGAACGTAAGTTCATGAACTGAATGCTCTACTACCACAAGTGCCTTCACATCTTGTGCTCTACCCATGGGCCAAAACATGCTTTGTGAATGAATTTAGTGAACGGAAAGAGTATGCAAACTCGTCGCACATATATACACACATACATGTATGCATACATACATACATACATGCATACAAACATATATATACACATACATATATGAGTGTCTATATATATATATATATTTATATACGTATGTGATTGTGCATATGTCTTTGGGTTTGCACTTAACTCACCACCGCTTGACAACCGACGTTACTTTGTTGACGTCCCTGTAAATTAGCGGTCCGACGGAAAATACCAATGGAATAACAATCAAGCTATAGAATATAAGTATTGAGGTCAATTTGTTCAACTAAAGCCTTGGAGGCTGGGCTCCAGCATGGTCGCAACCCAATGACTAAAACAAGTAAGAAATAACAGATAAGATGTCTTTGAGTTTTATCTAACCAATTTGTAGTACCTAACTGATAGATACGGGAAGGCACGTGGCCTAGTGGTTTGGGGTATCGCACTTACGATTGTGAGACCGTGGTTTCGATTCTCACACTGGCTGCATGTTGTGTTCTAGAGCAAAACGCTTCATTTCACGTCGCTCCAGTTCACTCGACTCTAAATGGACTAAAAAGAGCTATATGCTCTTTTTAGTCTTTTACTCTTTTACTTGTTTCAGTCATTTGACTGCGGCCATGCTGGAGCACCGCCTATAGTCGAGCAAATCGCCCCCACCCAAGCACTTATTCTTCGGAAGCCTAGTACTTATTCTATCGGTCACTTTTGCCGAACCGCTAAGTTACGGGGGACGTAAACACACAACCATCGGTTGTCAAGCGATGTTGCGGGGACAAACGCAGACACACAAACATATACACACACATACATACATA
>NC_068987.1:20828735-20829250 GCF_001194135.2 Octopus bimaculoides | reverse complement strand
ATATAATCACATTTGTGTGTGTGTTTATGTGTGTGCGTGCGTATGTGATTACATATACACGCGCGCATACACGTTCACATGCATATGGGTGAGTACAAGTTTACAAAGTCTTAAACAAATCCATGTTCGTTTTTATGCTCGACGCCCTTAACGTCCTGTATCTAGCCGTTCGACAAATGGTGATGGATAAAACTAATAACAAACAGAAATAAGACTACCGGCAACGTTATGACTAACTATAACCGTCGTTTAATGGATAACCGTCGTTTAATGATCTGGGCTTTTAAAGGGGGCATTAAGGGTGAAGTAGTTACTCGGGTGGATTGGTCACATTTACTCAGTAGTCTGTCAACTTTCGATATCAACACACACACACACATGCACGCACACACAAGCACGTAAACGCACACACACGCACGCACACAGACACACAGACACACACATACACACACACACACACACACACACACAGACACACACACACACACACACACACACACACACACACACACACA
>NC_068987.1:20826234-20827270 GCF_001194135.2 Octopus bimaculoides | reverse complement strand
ATATATATATATATATATATATATAAGCAATGTATAAATGTATATATATATATATATATACATACACGCACGCATATATATTTTATATTTGTCATACACTGTGGAAGCTTAGGCCTCAATCGACTCAAAGCTTCAATAAAAGTAATAATCTTGCCTAAGATTCCATTCTGTGCGACCCGATTCAGCCAAAAAAAATAAATAAATAAAATAAAATAAAATAAAAAGGAAAAGAAGTCGAAATCCAATCAAAAGCTATAACAAGAACAGTAGGAAAAATTGCAACTAACCTTGATACAATACCTTGATACAATATTGCGTAACCCGATCGCGGACCAAGCTGTCATCGCCACCCGATTAGTAGACAAGATATTAAGTACATAATATCTGTATCATTACTTATTTGTCTGATTTGAAGGACAATTCTCCGTAGTCACGTAAACAGATGTAATCTCTAACATGTGCTGCTAATAATGTTGTTACATATAACATATTGCTCCACATGTGCAAAAATTAGAGGTAAATAAAGCGTCTGAACATTCCAGCTTAAATAATTGTGTATGAAATGTGTTATTTATTCCAAACACTATCGTTGGTATTATTAATTATGAATAAGGCGTCGGGCTAATAGAATCGTTAACAAGCCGGGCAAATGTTTATCAAAACATTTCGTTAGTGTTTACGTTCTGAGTTCAAATTCCGCCGAGGTCGACTTTGTCTTTCATCTTTTCGGAGTCGATAAATAAGTACCAGTTGAACACAGGGGCCGATGTAATCGACTTACTCCTCCCTCAAAATTGCTGGCCTTGTGACAAACTGTGAAGCCGTTATTGATTATTAATATTGCCGTCGTTTAACTCCAGGTTTACACCGATCCAGCAGATCAATAGATAAAGGCATTTCAGGCGTGACTCTCTCGGTTTTCGTTTTCATGCTATCTGGGACTACATTACTTACTGTGTCCAGTCTCCTTTTTTCATTATAAACGATAGGGTGTAAAATGATGAAAAAAAAAATGGCTGCTGTTTCTAATAGATTT
>NC_068987.1:20824188-20826055 GCF_001194135.2 Octopus bimaculoides | reverse complement strand
GTTGTGAGTGTTTATTGAGCGAAAACACCTAAAGCTCCACGAGGCTTCGGCAGGGGATGGTGGCGAACCCTGCTGTACTCTTTCACCACAACTTTCTCTCACTCTTACTTCCTGTTTCTGTTGTGCCTGTAATTCAAAGGGCCTGCCTTGTCACACTGTGTCACGCTGAATATCCCCGAGGACTACGTTAAGGGTACACGTGTCTGTGGAGTGCTCAGCCACTTGCACGTTAATTTCACGAGCAGGCTGTTCCGTTGATCGGATCAACTGGAACCCTCGACGTCGTAAGCGACGGAGTGCCAACAATTGCCTACGTAGTGGCTCCTTAGATGATATACTGTAGTGCTTGGTCTTTATTAAAGTTTAACCCTTGGTCAACCCCGTTTGTATTTAGTAGTATATAAGACTACTACTTTATATAGCGTTCTGTACTTTCACAAGTCGGAGATGGTAAGATGTGATTTGAGGGAAGTTCACCTGTTATTTTTAGCAACTCCAGTAACCACATATAGGCTCTCTTATTGATGCGAAGTGTTATATAATGTGACACTGTGTAGCTGTAACGTTGTCAGTTAGTTCCGAGTCATCCTTCGTCCAGGAGGTAGATGATAAAAGACGCTCCAACCATAGCTACCTCTACTTACTTGCATTGTACCTAAAGCTAGGTTTATTCTAACATGTTGTTTCGATGTGGTAAACGATTGGCCGCATTTTGAAGTAAATTTAGCTGCTACTTCTAGCAGATGGTGCGATCACATAGAGGTTTGTAAGCTGTCTGGCATAGTATAATGCTGCGTCGTGAGGAAATTGTCGTTTAACACCAGGACAGTCCTGTTCCAGTAAACGCACGATCAAAAGTTTCTTTCCAACAGTAAACATCCTACATTTTTTTAATCAGGTATAGTGTATCTAGGAATACATCATCCAACGTGTCGCACATTTTTCATTACATCCTTGAGGCGGTAGAGGTGATAAACTGCTGTTTAGTCAACGATCTTTTTTTCCAACAATAAACATCCTATATTTTTCATCAAGCATAGAGTATCAAGGAATACATCATCCAATGTGCTACACATTTTTCAATACTTCTTTAAGAAGGTAAGTGTGAGGAATTGCTGTTTAGCCCCAGGTCAGTCCTTTTCCAGTAGAAACACGATCTAAGATATTTTTTTCCAACAATAAACATCCTATAGTTCTCATCAAGCATAGAGTATCAAGGAATACATCATCCAATTTGCTAATCATTTTCCAATACTTCTTTAAGAAGGTAAGTGTGATAAATATCGGTTTAGCCCCAGGTCAGTCTTGTTCCAGCAGACACATGATTAAAGATGTTTTTCTGACAACCTTCCATAGTGTACATTGGAGTACATCATCCAGTGCGTCACTCATTTATTTTTTTCCTAACAGACCGGATGCGATTGATATGAGTGAAAATTAGCTGTCTGCTCTAGTAGGACCAGTGCTTGTATAAAAGCTCTCTCCGTCTGCTTGCTCCACGAAGTGTTATCAGGCATAGTATATCTAGGAATACTTCATCCGATGAATATCTCAGTTTTCATTCTTTCCTTAGGGCAGCAAGGTGTGATTAATATGAGGGAAAATTGGCTGCTACTTCTAGTAAGATGAGTTGTGCTTTATAGAGGAGTCTCTCTCCGTCTGCTTGTTTCATGAAGAGTGTGTTGCTCTGGTGTTGCTAACGTTGGATTAGTGACGATGTGACAGCAGTTGTTTGCTAACTAACTGTTAGCAATGAATTTATAATTAAACACAAGTTGATCGCTTGTATGTAAGCATCTATGCGCACTCGTAAATCGATAGTCACACACACACACACACACACACACACACACACACACACACACAC
>NC_068987.1:20822830-20823910 GCF_001194135.2 Octopus bimaculoides | reverse complement strand
CATCACACACATACACACAAATACACATGCATACACACATTCGCGAGCACGCACATGCACACAGACTTATATATGACTATATAACATAAATATATATATATATATATATATATATATATATATCTATGCAAATATATATAAAAAATATATATGTATACACCTATGCATATATACATATCCACGTGCACATATATATGTATACATACATACACATACGTACACGCGCGCGCGCGCGCGCACACACACACACACTTACACATACACATACACTTACACACACACACATTTTAATAAATACCATACAACTTCAAAGCTGTGGACAGCATAAAGAGAGAGTGGTCCGATTGTAAGACCATAGGGGTGGGCGGGTAGTGAGTGTGTTTAATCACCTATGTCTTAGAATCTAACGTTCTGAGTTCAAATTCTGCTGAGATCGACCTTACCTTTCAACCTTTGGTGATTGATAAGATAAGTACCAGTTGAACACTAGGATCGATGTAATCACTTTATCCCCTACGCCGAAATTGCTGGCCTTGCGCCAAAATTTGAAATTATTAATTACGGCACTTGGCACCTCATGAGCCGTTCTACTTTTTCTGGGTGACAATGACCGCTGACAGTGTTATTGTTACTGTTGTTGTAGCTTAGCTCCTGTTCAACCTTGAATGAATAGATCTTTGATTGAAGACATCCTTGCCGTGACCACCCTAGATTTACTTGATCGGAAATGTGAAATGTAAGACTATGTACACACACACACACACACAAAATATATATAGTATATATACACGCTTGTTTCAGCCATTAGAGTACGGTCATGCTAGAGTACTACCTTGAAGAATTTTTAGTCAAATGAATGGACCCCAGTGCTTATTTTTCTGTTACGCCTGGTACTTATTCTATCGGTTGCTTTTGAACAAAAGCACTTGTTGAAAATGTCATGCAATGAAATTGAACTCATATATATATATAGGCGCAGGAGTGGCTGTGTGGTAAGTAGTTTGCTTACCAACCACATGGTTCTGGGTTCAGTCCCACTGTGTGGCACCTTGGGCAAGTGTCTTCTACTATAGCCTCGGG
>NC_068987.1:20821157-20822597 GCF_001194135.2 Octopus bimaculoides | reverse complement strand
ACATATACAAGTGCTTCGTAAGCCCGCGCTTTCAGGTTCAGTCTCACTGCGTGGTACCTTGAACAAGCGTCTCCAGCCCAGGACGGACCAATGCTTTGCGAGTGAATTTGATTGACGGAAACTGCGTGGAAACCCGTCGTATACGTATACACACACGTGTACATGTATGTGTGTGTGTGTGCGTGTGTGTGTGTGCTTTGGTGGTTGTGTTTATGCCTCAACTGTTTGACAACCGCTTGAGGTTGTATTTTCATTTTATAATTATAACGGTCCGACAACAACAAAAAAAACAACAAAAAAACGATGAAGTAAACGTACCATACCTATATAAAAACAAAACAAAACAAATATAAAGAAAAAACAAATAATTACTGGGATCACATTGTTTAACCAGGCCCTTAAAGGCGGTGCCCCAGTATGGCTGTAGTCCAACTGCTGAAAGCGTAAAAGAATAAACGAACTTTCAATAATGTGACGACAGACTGTTAAATTAAGGAGATTTGACTGTTATCTCTAGCAGTACAAGGCCGAATATGGTGCTGATTTCAGACGCATTCAAACAGGCAGTTCTTTTAGAATTCTCCGTTTCCTGAGAGAACCGCATCGAGGAGGCTGATGAGAGTCAGAAGAGGGAATATACCTAGTTAGTGGATTTTTGCCAAAGCAACCGGTGACAAGCAAGTTGTGGTCCCATACAGGTTGAATGCTGAAGGATTGCGGGCCAGTCCCTCTGCAGAGCTGAAAACACGCTTAGCATCACAAGAGCCTGTAGATACAGGGCCATC
Organism: Octopus bimaculoides; assembly: GCF_001194135.2. Lineage (NCBI taxonomy): Eukaryota > Metazoa > Mollusca > Cephalopoda > Octopoda > Octopodidae > Octopus > Octopus bimaculoides. The sequence continues at coordinate 20,821,812 of NC_068987.1, read as the reverse complement.
AGGACTGCTGTGGCAGCAGTAGAGGTTGTCTCAAGGTGGATGTGGATCAGGAAAGTCGAACCCTGGAGGGAGTAGTGCTACCAGCTGTAGTCCTAACTGTAGACAAGTTAGGGTTTCGTCAACCCCCACTCCCACTGGATCGTTTGGGTGGAGGTGGGTGTCTGATGTTGACTGACTTGAAACACCTAATGGCCCCAAGAAAAAAAAAATCACCGATGGTTTATCCAAGGGCAATACAGAATGATATATGGAACAGCTATCGAATTCTTCTATTAGTTCTATAAGATTTGTTTGAAGTGAACACAGGAAGGTCTTGCTAATTAATTTGCATTCAGCAGGGGTAGCCAGAAGCTGTATTGTAAAGTGGATGCAGGCATGGTAACATGGTTAAGGAGTCCGCTTCCGGATTCGTTCCCACTACACCGCACGGTCCTGTGAGCAGATCCCTTCTAACCTTCGCCTGATTAATACGCTGAATTTCGTTGACGGACACTGTACAGAATCCTGTTGTGTGTGTGTGTGTGTGTGTATGTGTGTGTGTATGTGTGTGTGTGTGTGTTTGTGTGTGTGTATGTGTGTGCGCGCGTGCGTGCGTGCGTGCGTGCATGTGTGTATGTGTGTGTGTGTGTGTGTGTAGGTACCTATCTATCTACAT
>NC_068987.1:20817181-20820624 GCF_001194135.2 Octopus bimaculoides | reverse complement strand
AACTTCGTGCAGCTTTTCCTCTCCATAATAATCCTTTCTACTCAAAGCACAAGGCCTGAAATTTTGAAGGAGTGCTCAACTCCAGTGCTCAGCTGGTACTTGCTTTAAGGATCACGTAAGGATGAAACGCAAAGTCAACCTCGGCGAATTTTGAACTCAGGACATAAGGCCTGAAGAAATGCCGGTTAGTATTTTGTCCGGCATGCTAACGCCTTTGCCAGCTCGCCGCCTTCTCTCCTTTCCATAATAATAGTTCCAAATTTTAGTGCAAGGCTTGAAATTTTGGGGAGAGTGGAGCTTGTCGATTGCATTGATTCCAGTGCTCAACTGGTACGTATTTCATCGATCCCGAAAGCATGAAAAGTAAAGCTGACCTCGGCAATATTTGAACTCGGAACCGAAGAAACGTAAGAAATGCTGTTAAGCATTTTGTCCGGCATGCTAACGCTTCTTCCAGCTCACCGCCTTCTCTTATCTTCTCTCCGTAATAATTGTCAAATATGTTAGTTCTTTGAGTACTGTAATTCTGCCAAGCGTCCTGGTCCAAAAGGAGTTCAGACGGCCCTTAAGGGCCCCAGACAGTGTCCAAGTCTCACAACCCACAATACTTCGCAGGATTTGGGGTTAGCGTTAAATGGATTCCGTATCCAACCAACAACTCTATTCAGAAACTGGGAATGCACCCTGTTACTTGTAGGATTCGGGAGCGCCAGCTAAGGATGTTTGACCATGTTGCTCGATTTTCCAAGATAGACCCTGCTTGCTTACCGTGTTTTCTTCTCAGAGGATCCGGCTGGGTTGACAGATCGTGTTGGTCGACCACATCCCACATGGTCACGGTAGATGAGGCGTTATCTCGTAGAAAGGGAACTGAATGGGACCAGGACGCTTGGCAGAATTACGGATCTCGGGCGGATCGCTCGAGAGGACCCGACAAATGGGGAGTGCAGTAACACGGCCTTTGAGCACATGTTATCGCTATGAACATAGACATAGCCAAGTGCTTCAGTGGTCTACTTTGCAATCATGAGGTTTTGAGTTCAATTTTATTGCATGACATTTTCAACAAGTGCTTTTGTTCAAAAGCAACCGATAGAATAAGTACCAGGCTTAACAGAAAAATAAGCACTGGGGTCCATTCATTTGACTAAAAATTCTTCAAGGTAATGCTCTAGCATGACCGTACTCTAATGGCTGAAACAAGTAAAAGATAAAAGATTGCCCAAAATTTTATTACCGTTCATTTCGAAAAGCGGTTTTACCATGCAGCTTTGAAAAAAAATCTCCAGTGATACTTTTTATGAATGATAATTTTTAAGATTTTCTTAATTTTCCTTACACATTCCATCAAATATCCCTTTGCAGAGCAAGAGTCACATAATTCTACATAAGAGTCACATAATTCTACATAAGAGTCACATAATTCTACATAAGAGCCACATAATGAAAACAGTGCCTACAGAAGATACTGAAAATGTATTGCAGAAGCAGAGATTATCAGTTCTATTTTTGGTGGATATTTCTTAATGGATTCTCTACGAAATGATCATGGAATTTAATTATGAAATCAAAGGGTTAATTTAGAGTGTGTGGACTAAAGCGAAAAGAATCATCAATCCGGAAAAGCTTCGGGACCTGCCGGAAAATTTATTCTCTACCTGTAGTATTATATTTAGAATCACATTATCTAATTTGTTTCCCCTTTATATATTGGTTTCAAATTTTGGCACAATGCAAGTAATTTCGGGGGAGAAGCAAAAACGATTACATCACCCCTAGTATTCAACTGGTACTTCTTTTATCGGCCCCGTAAGGATGAATGGCAAGTTGGCATAGGCGGCATTTGAACTCAGAACATTAAGTCAGAACGAAATGTTGCTAAGCATCTACCTGGCGCGGTAACGAATCTGCCAGTTCGACACCTTACTTCCTTTTTATTTTGGTCTCAAATGTTGGCACAAGGCCAGAAATTTGGGGGGAGGGTTGGTCGATTACACTTACACCAGTGATCAACTGGTACTTATTTTATGGACCCCGAAAGGATGAAAGGCAAAGTTGACCTCGGCGGAATTTGAACGTGGAGTAAAGACGGACGAAATGCCGCTAAGCATTTCGCTTTGCGTGTTAACGATTCTCCCAGTTCGTCACCTTCCTTTCTTTTTGAATTAGAGACAGGTGCGCGTTGTTTCTATCAAGTTAAATGACCACATGGTGGCCTCTCATTAACCCGTATATACCCGTATTGTTTTTCGGGTAAATGGATAGTATTGATGATATTAGCAAGCTGCATATTTAATTTACTACCCGTGAGAAAGAAAACACCAGCTGATGTACCTACCAACGCCTTCACCCTGTCTCCACCAATTGACTGAATCCGTGTTGTCGTTGCGTAAGGATTGGAATTACACTTATCGACCGTCGGCCCCAGAAAGGTTGAATAGTATTCTGGGACTCAACAGGATTCGAAACCGGAAACAAAGGAGGCGTAATTGATTATTGTTTGTAGACTTGACGTTTATGCTTTTGCTTTTTTGTTTTTCTTTTGGTGTTGTAGCTTTCTCTGTGCCAGATGGCGCCACCTGTCTCCCCTAGCAATAACAACAACAACAACAACAGCTGCAGCAGCAATTACAACAACAAAACTATATAAACAGCGGCAACAATAACAACAACACAATAACAACAACAATTACAACAGCAACGGTAGTAGTAGTAGTAGTAGTAGAACTACAACAACAACACCAACAGTGGTAACGTCAACAACAGTAACCATTTCTGGTGTTTGATCTTCTTTCTAACTTTCGGCAGATTTCCATAAAAGAATTCATTTGTCATATGTTGCTGTCGTTTCACTTTTAAGGCCATCCGTAGCAGCCATCTACCGCGTTTGGTAATCGAAGCCACAATCTTACGATCATGAGTGCAAACGCCATAACCACTAAGCAATGCGATTTCTTAAAGATCCCCAAAATATATAAGATGTCATCTGCGCAAATCTCCGTCCCGACAAAGGACCGTTGGCCGTCTACGCGCCAAATGGCTTTTGTAGGGGACAAAATGTTTTATTCCAGAGCAACGAGAAAATCATATCCCGCCACAGCGTCATGCTGATTGATCGATGTATAGACCGATCACATGAAACTATGGTGGTTGACTCGTGGTGTCAGATAGAGTATCAGACGGTCAGGTTTCGAATTCCCGCTACTAAATCTTTATGATAAGGGCTCTGAGTGCTAATGATCCAAAAGAGAATTTCGCTTTCCCTCGGAAGATTATTTAGTTCAACACACGCACGAATACATTTATGCATACATACGCAAGTAGGTAATATTATATGTGAACTTCTATAGAAAGTTCAATGTCTACTGACATACCTGCATACACGCACGCACAGGAGTGTCTCTCTCTCTCTCTCTCTCTCTCTCTCTCTCTCTCTCTCTCTC
>NC_068987.1:20816095-20817081 GCF_001194135.2 Octopus bimaculoides | reverse complement strand
ATATATATATATATATACTAACATGCATACACACGCACATATTTTTATATATGCATATATATGTTTTGAGTCTGCATCTCTTCATATAATACGTTGGGTTTTTTTTGCGTTAAATTGTCTCGTAACACGGTAGTGTGGATATTTATTACACAGTACCAGAATATATAAATATATACATATATTGATATACCCATACACAGACTCACACAGCAATATGTGTGTATATTGTTGTGCTATATAAATGTATATCCCGTTGTATGTGTGTGAGTGTGAGTATTTATAAAAAGAACGAAAGGTCCTTTTGTAGTCATACGGTTTCTGTGCCGTATATATTCCCTTCCAGACAGAAGGTTGGCAAAAGTTTTATCTGGAGCAACTTCCAATATAGTAATTTGCTAAAGAAGACAACACATCGACCGAACCAGAAACCGAGACCACAATCCCACGCACATGAATGCAGCATCCTAAACACGGAACCCCAAAGTTCTGTCTGTGCCAACACGCCTGTGTTTGTATATATATATAAATAAACACACTTATACGCATGCATATCTATCTATCTATCTATCTATCTATCTATCTATCTATCTATCTATCTATCTATCTATCTATATGCGTGTGCATGTGTGTGTGTGTATGTGTATGTATATTCATATCTGTATACATATTCGCATGCAAAAATACTTATAGCTATTGTTACACATGCCGGTATATTTATATGCGCATGTTTACATGTATTTGTTTGTATGGATATATATATATATATATACTTTTTTTTATACTTGTTTCAGTCATTTGAATGCTGCCATGCTGGAGCACCGCCTTTAGTCGAACAAATCGACCCCAGGACTTATTCATTGTAAGCCTAATACTTATTCTATCGTGCTGTTTTGCCGAGCCGCTACTTTACGGGGGCGTAAGCACACCATCATCAGTTGTCAAGCGATGCTGGGAAGATAAACAAAGACACATAAATACACACACAC
>NC_068987.1:20814934-20815574 GCF_001194135.2 Octopus bimaculoides | reverse complement strand
ATATATATATATATATATATATATATATATACATATATACACACTTATTTTATGTATATACTAATATACATAATATACAAGTACATCCGTACTATATTATATCATTTTACGTACTATTATACATATGTATAAACATAAACATACACAGCCATATATATATACACAATATTATATAAATATACCAGTAAGTTTATATTTACGGGTCACCTTAAACGTATGTAAACAAATATTTATAAATGCATCTGCAGTGATAGCACTTCAAAGTTATGTGGTGTCACCATCGCTTTCCGTTATTCGACACGCTAAATATAACAGCTAAATGCCTCCCAGTTTGGACAGCATATATGCACAAGACATCAAAATAAGGTTAACGAGAATTGTCTGTGAAGCCTGTGACACGTCAAACCTCAGTCGATTTGTCAGTGCTCGATGTTTATGTTTTTAAAAATTTCACGTTCTGCGCGCGCGCGCGTGTTTGTGGATGTATATACATATAAACATACACATGTATATATATATATATATATATATATATATATATATATATTATATACATATGAATGTATATATACGTATGCTTATATTTGCATACACGCATATAAATATGCATGCATACATACGTACATATATGTGTGTATGT
>NC_068987.1:20812074-20813470 GCF_001194135.2 Octopus bimaculoides | reverse complement strand
CGATGAAATAAGTACCAGTGAAACACTGGGGCCGATGTAATCGACTAGTCCCTACCGCCACCACCAGCCCCAACCCCCCAAAATTTCAGGCCGTGTGCTTGTAGTAGGAAGGATTATTATTATTATTATTATTATTATTATTATTATTATTATTATTATTATTATTATTGTTATTATTATTTTTAGTTTTTTTTTCTTTCAATTTTGTTTCCATTTCTTACCGAGTGTCTTCCCGACACATTGAGCAAGGAAGCTCACTGTATAACATTGAAAGTTCATTAAAATAAACACACCAGATTGTTCATTTACAAAATCAATTAAAGCGATGTGAGTAAAAAAAAAATTATTATTATTGTTAAAAGTCACTTGCTACTTCTTTTACCGATGCCGATTAGATGAATGGCAAAGTCGATCTCGCCGGAATTTGACCTCAGAACCTAACGATTCTGCTAGCTGGCCGCTTTTCAAATTTTAGCACCAGCTAAGCAAATTGGGACTAGAGTACTAGATTACAAGGACCCCAGTGCTGAATTGGTTGTACCAATATCAACTCCGAATGTACAGAGAGGCAAAGTCAACCTCGGCCGGATTTGAACACAAACCGGAGGAAATGCGGCAAAGCATTTTGGCCGACATGATAAAGATCCTGTCAGCTTGCTGTCTTAATAATAATGATCATTACGATGATGCTAGTGGTGGTGGTGTTGATGATGATGATGATAATAATAATGATTTCAAATTTTGGCACAATGCCAGCAGTTTCGGGGGAAGCAGTAAGTCGAGTAGATCGACCCCAGTGCTCAACTGGTACTTATTTTATCAACCCGAAAGATAAAGGGCAAAATCGACCTCGGTGGAATTTGAGCTTAGAACGTGATGATGAACGAAATGCTGCTGCTGCTGCTATTAATAAACATATTAATAATAATAATAATAATAATAATAATAATAATAATAATAATAATAATAATAATAATAATAATTATAACAGCAACAACAATAATAATAATAATAATAATAATTTACAATAATAACAATAATAATAATAATAATAATAATAATAATAATAATAATAATAATAATAATGATGATGATGATAATAATCCTTTCTACTATCGGCACAAGGCCTGAAATTTTGGGAGAGGGGCTAAGTCGGATTGCATGGACCCTAGTACTCAACTGGTACTTAATTCATCGCCCCCCCCCCCGAAAGCATAGCATGAAAGACAAAGTCGACGTCGGCGGAATTTGAACTCAGAACGTAAAGACGGATAAAATGCCGCCAAGCATTTGAACCCGTGCGCTAACGATTCTGCCAATTAATAATAACAACAACAACAACAACAACAACAACAATAACAATAATAATAATAATAATAATAATAATAATAATAAT
>NC_068987.1:20811104-20811572 GCF_001194135.2 Octopus bimaculoides | reverse complement strand
CAGAACAGAAATGTGAAGTAACAACAACAAGCGTAACAGCAGCAGCAGTAGAAGCGGCGGCAGTAGCAGCAGCAAACAAAAACAAAATAAAACAAAAAAGAAAACGACAAAAAAAAAAAACAAATATCCAACGACAACAGACTAACAAACGAACGAACGAATGAACGAAATCAAAGTTAATTGCAATAACAATGACAATAATAATAATAATAATAATAATAATAATAATAATAATAATAATCATAATAATAATAATAATAATAACAAATAATGATGAGGGTATTGGCGAGTGGAGGGGGAAGAAAGTAAAAGGAGGAGGTGGAGAAACATGATGATGCTGAGGGGGATGAGGCCGACGACGACAACGGGGAAGGCTATGATATTGAAAATGGCAGTAATGCAAATAATCAATTAAGCAGAGAGAGAAAGAGAGAGAGAGAGAGAGAGAGAGAGAGAGAGAGAGAGAGA
>NC_068987.1:20809201-20810210 GCF_001194135.2 Octopus bimaculoides | reverse complement strand
CAATAGAGGTATGACCAGCGCGAAACACGCCCTCTGCCGTCGCTGTACAACACGCAACATCAAAACGCAACGCAAATTGTTTATGCACCACACAAACACACACACACACACACACACACACACACACATACACAAACTCACACACACTCATGCACACACGCGCGCACACACTTACGTATACACAGACACGTGCACGCGTATTGTAACACCCACACATACAGACATACATACGCACAGAGAATGCCTTGCCTCTTGCTCGCTCAGTGGCGCTGGATGGAACAGGCGTGCAGACACACACACACACAAGCACGCACACACTTTCTCTCTCTCTCTCTCTTTCTCTCTCTTACACACACACACACACACACACACACACATGTATACGTACGTACACACATACACGTGCACACCCGATGTATTATTTTGTCTAATATATTGTTAAGTTTATCCAATTGCCAGCTGACTCTGCCGTAAACGCTCCGCCTTTCTCTCCCTCTCTCTCTCTCTTTCTCTCTTCTACTTTCACTATCTCTCTTCTACTTTCACTATCTCTCTTCTACTTTCACTTTCTCTCTTTCTTTTCTATTATGTTTCTCTCTCTCCCCCTATCTCCTGCATCTGTTTCTTTTTCTATGTCTCTCTGTCTCACCCTTTTTCTCTCTCTCCCTCTCTTTCTCTCCCTTACTTTCACTATCTTTCTCTTTCTCTTCCATTATGTCTCTCTTTCTCTCCCCTACCTCCTCTATCTGTTTGTTTATCCCTTTTTCTATGTCTGTCCGTCTCACCCTTTTCTCTCTCTCACTCTCTCTCTCTCTCTCTCTCTCTCTGTCTCTCTGTATATATCTATAACTTCCCTCCCTTTCTCTCTTTTTCCATCTCCGTCTCTCTCTTCTGTTTCTCTCTTCTTCTACATCTCTGTCTCTCTGTCTCTAGCATTATATGTTTCTTTCTTTACCTCTGTTGGCATCTCTTTCGCTCTCTCTCTCTCTCTCTCTCTCTCTCTCTCTCT
>NC_068987.1:20801774-20806774 GCF_001194135.2 Octopus bimaculoides | reverse complement strand
GGTTCCGGGTTCAGTCTAACTGCGTCGTACCTTGGACAGGTGTCTTCTACTATGGCCTCGGGCCGACCAAAGCCTTGTGAGTGGATTTGGTACACGGAAACTGAAAGAAGCTCGTCGTATATATGTATATGTATATATATATGTGTGTTTGTGTGTCTGTGTTTGTCCCCCCAACATCGCTTGACGACCGATGCTAGTGTGTTTACGTCCCCGTAACTTAGCGGTTCGACAAAAGAAGACCGAAAGAATAAGTACTAAACTTACAAAGAATAAGTCCTGGGCTCGATTTCCTCGACTAAAGGCGGTGCTCCAGCATGGCCGCGGTCAAATGACTGAAACAAGTAAAAGAGTAAAAGCGTAAAGAGTATATAATGTAAAAAAAAAGAAAAAGAAAATAGAAAAAAGAACATCTTGCAGACTTCGAAAATCAATAGAATAGAAGCAAATCAAAAAAATTATTCCTTCAGTGCTCCCTGGTACAAAATGATCCATGTCCCGGCACTTGTTTGCGGCCCGGTCGTTGATCCCCCACCCACCAGTTTTAACATTTAACTGTTAATTTACTGAAGATCGTGCAACCCTTTAAAGGTTATCCTTGTTGGCTCATGATAGTGGTAACTGCTACTGTGCTGTTACGTTTACTGTTGTTGTCGTTGAGTACATCCTTGTCAGGTAGACGTCCGAACGATTAAACTCACAAAAATGTGTTTTTCTTTCTATTTATATCACACTTCTTCATAATCGACAACGTTTTGAGCGCTGAAGGATGTGCCTCTCTTGCCGACCTACTTCCAGTTCAACCAATCTATTTCCAGGTGGGGAAGCAGTACCCATGACTCATTACAGGGCTTTCGTGATGAATGAGGGGAAAGGAAGGAAGGAAGGACGGACGTTATACCCCAACCTGCCCAACCCGATTGCTTGCATCAGGGTGGACTTCAGTAAGGGCATCCAAGTTTCCAGTGGTGGGGGTTAAATAGGACCACGAAATAAGTCTACCACCCAAGTAGCCTGAGATGAGACTTGAACTCAGAATGCTACGACGTTCTTTACAGTTCTGCCAACCTACCAACTAGGATTGGTACTATATATTTCGCCATTTCCGAAAAGATGGAGGGCGAAATAAAATCATAAGAACAGAGTTTAATGCCAAATGCAGGATGTGCAACCAGCACAATCAAACAGCCGACTACATCATTTCCGATTTTTCAGCCCTTGCCAAACCCAAAAATATGCACGGACATGATCGTGTTGGCAGCTATTTCCACTGAGCAATATGCTAAAACTTCAATGTGGAAACAAGAAGTAGTACGAACATGTACCAAGCACGTACACGTACATGACAACGACCTGGCCACAATAATCTGAGATACGCTCGTCCAAATGGACAGAAGAGATCAAGGTGAACCGTCCAAACATAATGATAAATGACTGGAATAGAAACATATGCATATTGATTGCCACTGAAATCCCTTCTGATGAAAATCTTGACAGAAAAGTTGTGGCAGAAACGTTAGCACGCCAGGCGAAGTGCTTAGCGGTGTTTCATCTGTCTTTACATTCTGAGTACAAATTCCGCCGAGGTCGACTTTGCCTTTCATCCTTTCGGGGTCGATAAATTAAGTACCAGTTACGTACTGGGGGTCGATGTAATCTACATAATCCCTTTGTCTGTCCTTGTTTGTGGGGAAGCTATCCAAATATATTAAAAAAAATCTTGAAATTGTTTTCACCCTAATATCCAATATCAAGATGTTGGATATAAGAGTGAAAGTGATACCACTTGTAAATGATGCATTAGGCATGATTTAAAAAAAAAATATGTAAAGAAACATAGAAGTAATAACGGCTCACGACGCTAGATACCGTTTAAGAAATCGCTCTGTTGGGAATAGCACAAAACTTGCGCAAGACACTAACAGTTCAATAATAGCTCAATAGTTCAGTATAGCTCCAGCAGAACAATCTTCACACAGAAGATGCTCTAACACCGAATAGAATAAAACAACACAGATCATGTAAAATACACTGTTCTAGATTAAGGTCCAATAAGATAACACAACTTGCATTACACACCCAGTACACAACATAATATACATTAATATAACAAGAGTCAAGAAGGTAAATCTCATAACAAAACAATCTGCTGCAGTACGCCAACAGGTGGAGTATATAATACCCTAATATTCACACAAATACCGCACACACCTCGGGAATACAGAAGTGCACCACGTGGTGCAGTAGAAACTAGCATGAAATTACCGAAGAAAAACTTTTAATAATTACCACAAGCACAAAGTTTGAAATTTTGGGCAAGGATAAAGTCAATTACATCGACCCCAGTATCGACTGGTACTTATTTTATCGACCCCGAAAGGATGAAAAGCAAAGCCAGCCGCAGTGGGATTTGAACTCAGAACGTAAAAAAGCCGGATCAGGTAACACAAAGCAATTTCTCCGACGCTTTAAAGATTCACCGATTCACTGTCATTCTACTACTTTTTATCTCCTATACAAGAACGAGGCCAGGAATTAAGTGAAGAGGGGAGAGTACAATTGATTAGATCGTTTTCAGAAGGGACGAAAGGCAAAGTTGACCACAAGATTTGATCCCAAAAGAGAAAAGGCCGAAAGCAATTGTGCAAGCCATTTTCTTCAAAACTCTTATAATTCAGCTAATTCTAAGAACGCCTTATTTTAAATTCTGAATCGGTGGACATTAGCTGACTCCCTTCATCAAATCGATATTATCTGAACAGAGACACGGTGGGCAATAAGTCAGATGTTGAAGTGATGGCAAAGCAACGGGAACGAACACAACACACCGCTCAGTTCAGGAATAGAAACCATGGTCTTGCACTTGTGAGTGCCGCACCATAACCATTAGGCCACGCGTCTTCATATTTCCTGAAATAGTGGTTAATAATGGGGGCAAAGGTTTAATAATTCAAATCGACCAAGTATTTGATATAGAGGTATGGCAAACTATATTGATCTGGTAAATGATAGAGATCTACGGTCAGTGAAATGGATCTTGTAATTATAGGGACAGAGGTATAAACAGTATAAATCTGGTGCATGATACCTAGCTGTGGTAAATAATATCGATCTGCTACATGGAGTAGAGGTATGGTAAATATTCGATCTGGCACATGATACAGAGTTAAATTATATCAGCCTGCTATAGGATGGAGAGGTTTGGTAAATAATATCGATCTGGTACTTGATAGAGAGGAATTGGTAAATCAATCGATCGAGTACTCCATTGATGTAATCTAAATAACCAGATGATGTTGTTGTTGGCACTCCGTCGTTTACGACGTCGAGGGTTCCGGTTGATCCAATCAACGGAACAGCCTGCTCGTGAAATTAACGTGCAAGTGGCTGAGCACTCCACAGACACGTGTACCCTTAACGTAGTTCTCGGGGATATTCAGCGTGACACAGTGTGACAAGGCCGACTCTTTAAATTACAGGCACAACAGAAACAGGAAGTAAGAGTGAGAGAAAGTTGTGGTGAAAGAGTACAGCAGGGTTCGCCACCATCCCCTGCCGGAGCCTCGTGGAGCTTTAGGTGTTTTCGCTCAATAAACACTCACAACACCCGGCCTGGGAATCGAAACCGCGATCCTATGACCGCGAGTCCGCTGCCCTAACCACTAGGTCATTTCGCCTCCACAACCAGATGATATGAAACACAAAATGAACTCTACCCGATATTGAACTCCAAATCTAAAATGTATCCCTAATTGTTAATATTTTACTTTGTCAAGCCTATGCGCAGGATGTTAGAGTCTATCAGACAAGTATACAACTGGTACATATTTTACCAAACCCGGAAGGGTGTGAAGTAAATTGAACAAGTGCAGAATCTGAACACCAAGTGTAAAATGACATCACTTCATTACTTCACAAATTATTTGAGATTGCTTTACATAGCTACATCCTCTCTATTGAAATAATCATAATCGTCAGAGCATCGAAGGTAACATTATGGCGATGTTTGGTTACGTCCAATTACGTCCTGCGCTCAGATCTCCAGCCACTAAATCCATTTTTGATTTCATCGTCCCTAGGTCGATAATCTAAGTATTAGCACGAATGTAACCGAGTGTATCTTACAAGATACACTCTTGTATGGCTGCTGTCCAACGGCTTAAACCAGCAATACAATGTATGTATGTATGTATGTATGTATGTATGCATGTATGTACGTCTCTTCTGTATTTAATCATTTAAATACTTGCTCTGAAGAACGAGCTGGTTTCTTACAATGATACAAAGCTCTATCTTTCGAATTAAGATAACGAAAACAATGTCACATGTTAATCCTGAGAAAAGTCTTGCATACTTTTACTGTTCCGCTTACAGATTGTATTTGTAATGTGCGCATCAGTTGGTTGATTTCTTTTTCTGAAAATCCAAGCTTATCCAGACTCACAGTTCGGCATTTAAAAAATCAAGATTCTATAGGTAAAAATGTAAATTTGTAATCCAGATATAGAAGTTGGAGGTTTCGAAGCAGTTGTACAGAGTTACTTTTTTCTCATTGATTTTCAAGAAGATATTCATATCAATAGGACATCCGACCGTTATGACGGTACATCCATTTCTTTGTCTACCCCATTTGACAGAATAACACGTGTGTATGTATGTATGTATGTATGTATGTATGTATGTATGTAAGTATATATGTATGTATGTATGTATGTATGTATGTATGTATGTATGTAAGCATGTATGTATGTATCTTTTATCTTTAACTTGTTTCAGTATTCTTTGAAGAATACGAGTAGTTAGTTGAATGAATCGACCCCAGGGTCTGCGTTTTTAAAAGCCTATCAGTCTCTTTCACCTGGCATCTAAGTTAGGGGAACGTAAACACACCAACACCGGTTGTCAAACTCAGACACACACACACACACACACACACACACACACACACACACAAGCACATACATATAGATACAGATTGAGATATACATATGTATGTACATACG
>NC_068987.1:20799017-20799540 GCF_001194135.2 Octopus bimaculoides | reverse complement strand
ATATACGTGTGCGTATATATACTCACACACAAACACACACGAACACACACACACACAAGACCGGCTGCCGCACAGTTTTTGGCTATCATATTTATTCTCTTTATTTGCGTGTATATGTATCTATAGATCTAAGGGTATAAGCGCAGGCGCAGGTGTTCAGTGTTCAGGGTTCAGGCGCAGTCGCAGAGTTCAGTCCCACTGTGTGGCATCTTGGGCGAGTGCCTTCTACTACAGCCTCGAGCCTTGTGACTGAATTTGGTAGAGGCCGATCGTACATATATATATATATATATATATATATATCTGCCTGTCTATCTATCTATCTGCTTATACATCTTCCATTGTCTCCAAAGCCTCACCCCCAAAAAACAAAAAAACAAAACAATGTTCTGTTATAAACAAAACCCCCAGAAACACCTGTTTTTATATAAATAAGCAAGATCTCTGTATGTTCACAGAATTATATTTGACAAGTTTGAAAGACGAACGAAAGCGCTAGTATAGGTATAAAATAAATGAAAGA
>NC_068987.1:20797162-20797765 GCF_001194135.2 Octopus bimaculoides | reverse complement strand
TATATATATGTATATATATATGCGTGAGTAGTGTGTGTGAGTGTGAGAGCACGCGTGTGCGTGTGTGTGTATATATACTCTTTTACTCTTTTAATTGTTTCATTTGACTGTGGCCATGCTGGAGCACCGCCTTTTGTCGAGCAAATCGACTATTCTTTGTAAGCCTAGTACTTATTCTGTCGGGCTCTTTGTCGGACCGCTAGGTTACGGGGTTGTAAACACACCAACATCGGGTGTCAAACGGTGGTGGTGGTAGTGGTGATGGTGTTGGTAGGGAACAAACAGAGACACAAAACACACACACACACACACACACACACACACATATATATATATACGACGGTCTTCTTTTAGTGTCCATCTAGCAAATCCACTCACAAAGCTATGATCGGCCCGAGGCTAAAGTAAAAAAACACTTGCCCAAAGTGCCACGCAGTGGCACTGAACCCGGAACCATGAGGTTGGGAAGCAATCTTCTTATAACAGCCAGTCCTTCGCCTACACACATACATACATACATACATACATACATACATAATATATATAATATATGTATATATATAGATACCTCCGAAAATGACTGATGACAGAACACAGTTTTTT
>NC_068987.1:20793798-20795939 GCF_001194135.2 Octopus bimaculoides | reverse complement strand
TCTTCTTCTTCTTCTTCTTCTTCTTCTTCTTCTTCTTCTTCTTCTTCTTCCCTTTCTCCTCCTCCTTCTTTCCTCCTCCTACTTCACCTTCTTCTTCCTAGTTCATAAGTGTCTGTGTGTGTTTATAGAAGATTAAGTAAGTGTGTGTGCCTGTGTGTATATATAAATCTATATGCGTAACACATGTAAGCAGCTGTCCATGGGCACGTGTGTTTAAATGCACTCGTATGTATACAACTTGACGTGCGTAGTAAGTATTTCATAAATGTGTGTGTATGTGTATGTGTGTGTATTATAGTCTCTCTTACATGTGCACACCTATGCATATGTAACACACACCAATGTACGTATTCACTTTCGCGGATGTATAGAAATGCACATTTAAGTGTATATAACCGTATCAGTGTAGTGATATTTAAATAAAATGTGCGGAGTATGTATATGGAGGTATGTGTATATCGATGTATATGTAAAATGTGCAAGTATATAAATGCGTGTATGTAAAATATATGTGAGTGTAAAATATATATAATGTGTTTGTATTGCACCAGTATGACTTAGTATCGAGGCCTGTAGGTGTATATAAATATATGTGTGTATGTGTAATACGTACTATATTTCCAGGTGGATTTTTGCATCCTTTTCCTGTGTGTACATGTGTATATGTGCAGCTCTATACATACATATTTACATGTCAATGTTGGTGCATATATGTATAAATGCATGTGGCACTTTGAGAATATTTGTGTGTGTGTGTGTGTGTGTGAGCGTGTAATATATATACATACACATACATATTAACATGCCAGCACACTGACAAGCAAGATTCCTAGGGACAGAAAAATCGTCATGAGACGCAAATCAAACATTTCAAAGCGGCTGAATAGGCAACTGAAGTATAAAGAGAAGTCTGTCTTAATACGGACTCTTCTAGAAACTGAAAACAAGATCAAACTCTCTCACGAAAGGGTAAGAACATAGAGAGAAAAGAGAGATGTGAAAAGCATAAAAACAAATCCCAAAGCCTTCTATAAATTCGCAAAGGAAACAGCCACAATACAATATATAAAATAAGACCATTGTTCCAAGGGAATGACTCATTGACAGCGGACCCAGGAAGGATAAGTGAGATAATCAGTGAATAATTTAAAAGTGTCTTTACTTCCCCTCTAGGACACATGCAGATAAAAGAATCCGGGTGAATTCTTTCATATTGCAGCTCTAAAAAAAGTGGCACCAGCCATCAGTTGCATCAACATTGAGGAAACAGATGTAACAACGGCCATAAATGAAATGAGCTCATGCTCCACCGCTAGTCCTGATGGCTTCCCAGCTATTCTCCTAAAGTCATGTAAGCAGGCTTTAGCGAAACCACTTCAGATACCTTTCCAAAGTTTCTTTGCAAGTGGTAAACTTCCTAAAAAGCTGAGAGAAGGCATTATATGCCCTATCCACAAAGGTAGAAGCAGAACAGAGGCTAAAACCTACAGGCTAATCTCTATGACTTCGCATATCAGTAAAGTCATGGAGCGAATCATCAGAAAGAAGTTGATAATGTCCCTAGAAGAAAATGACCTACTGAACAATACACAACATGGCTTCTGACCAGGAAAAAGCTGCATCACACAACTCCTACAGCACTACGACTGAGTTTTGAAACAGCTGCTTGACCATTCAGATGCACGTGTGATATACCTTGACTTTGCAAAGGCATTTGAAAAGGTATGTAAAGACAGACAAAATACCGCTAAGCATTTCGCCCGGCGTGCTAACGTTTCTTAATTCTTTATTGCTCACAAGGGGCTACACACAGAGGGGACAAACAAGGACAGACAAAGGGATTAAGTCGATTACATCGACCCCAGTGCGTAACTGGTATTTAATTTATCGACCCCGAAAGGATGAAAGCAAAGTCGACCTCGGTGGAATTTGAGCTCTGAATGTGAAGACAGACGAAATACCGCTAAGCACTTCGCCCGGCGTGCTAACGATTCTGCCAGCTCGCCGCCTTGTTTTAAACAATTCTATCATATTAAATCCGTATATGTACACCGGTCGTAGTCTGCCTGAGTTGAAATTCTTCTCTGTATCTCTTGTACTTGTCTAGCCTCTTGGGTTTAACTCGAGCACTTACATGCTTT
>NC_068987.1:20789454-20791607 GCF_001194135.2 Octopus bimaculoides | reverse complement strand
TATATATATATATACATGCCTATATATATATATATATTTAAATTTATATTTAAACATAGCGTACAGATAAAATTGCGTCTAAAGACGTCATGTAATAGACACGCAATAAGTGGTCAGGCTTGTTTACTACTAAAGCTCCAATTTAAACTGTGACTAAAACAAAAGTAGCTATCTAGAAATGAATGGGTATAAGTGGATTCTCAATATGCGGATCAATATATATTAGAAAGAAAGAATAAATTGGTAAAACTTGTGTTGTCACTTTAGATCATTGACTTTAAAAAATTGTAGAAGTTGTTTGAAGGGAGTTGTTGGAGTAAAAGGTATCATATAAAAATAAAGGAGTGAGAAGTTGTGCATAAACTCCCTTACAGCTGTTTCTAGAATGGCTGTGCACATGATGTTTATGTCCGTGAACGAAGATTTCCATATTAAAGCCAACTATTTCGTCTTCAGAGAGTAAGTATTAAGGGATATCTACTAATGTCTTAATAAGGACATTCCTTAATTCTTCCTCTCTCAAGACGGAATAGTTGCCTTTTATATGGAAATATTTGTTCACTGAGATATACACCATATGAACAGTTATTCTAGAAACAGGTGTTAAGGCCTTCATGTACAACTTCTTACTCCAACGACTCTACAATTGTCTGAATTATAAACTTCAGGTTCTAAAGTAATACATCTTGTTCATTCTTCCTTTTTAACACACACTCATGCACGCACGCACACACACATACACACACACACTTATACATATATACGTACATATATATTTAACTATCTTACTAAATTTGTGAATACATTCTTTTAGTCTTTCAAGCCTTTGAGCTCAAAGCTGTGGCCATGCTGGGGCACTGACAGCAACACCAGCTTGTCAACAACCATTCCTATATGATTAGATTTTGATGAATGAATTTGATATTACTGCCATCGTCTGTGATTCTTGCCCTGATATAATGTCTGATCTTCGAGAATAGAAGGTCATGTTGCTTCCCAAACACACACACACACATACACATACATATGTAAATAAATCTATGTATCCTCATTTTTCTCATTTTTCTCATTGGACTGCCGTCATTGGGGCGCCGTTTTTAAGTGTTTAGTCGAAGTCAACGCCTGTTCTGTTTTATCTTTTATCATTTACTTGTTTCAGTCATTAGACTGCAGCCATGCTGGAGCACCACCTTGAAGAATTCATAGTCGAATGCAGCAACCCCAGTACATTTTTTAAAGCCTGGTACTTATTCTATCAATCACATTTGCCGAACCGCTAAGTTACGGGGACATAAGCACACCAACACCGCTTGTCAAGCGGAGAGGGGGCAAACACAAACACACACACACACACACACACACACACACACACACAGAGTCGAGCTAGCAGAAACGTTAGCACGCCGGGCGAAATGCTTAGCGGTATTTCGTCTGCCGCTACGTTCTGAGTTCAAATTCCGCCGAGGTCGACTTTGCCGTTCATCCTTTCGGGGTCGATTAAATAAGTATCAGTTACGCACTGGGGTCGATGTAATCGACTTAATCCCTTTGTCTGTCCTTGTTTGTCCCCTCTGTGTGTAGAAGTCTTTTGGGCAGATTTGGTAGACAGAACCTGAAAGTAGCGTCTCAGTTATATATTTGTATATATCTGTGTGTGTATGTATGTGTGTGTGTTCTTCTCTACTGCTTGAAAAACGCTGTTGTTTTGTTTATATCCCATAACTGAATCAATCGGCAAAAGTGACCGATAGAGTAAGTACTAGGTTTTAACAAAATAAGATTTGTTCGATAAGACGTTTTAAGGCGGCGCCCCAGCATCTGTGTGGTTAAAATTATTACTATACAATTGGTATAGCTGAACTAAAGTCCAATTAAATTTATGACGATATGTACTTTTTCCTGTTGCCATGTATTCATCTTAATAAGAGGGCGATATTTATTTCTTTATTGCCCACAGGGGGCTAAACATAGACGGGACAAACAAAGACAGACAAACGGATTAAGTCGATTACATCGACCCTAGTGTGTAACTGGTGCTTATTTAATCGACCCCGAAAGGATGAAAGGCAAATAATACAAAAAGAAACAGGCTATGTATGTATGTATGTATCTATCTATCCATCTCTCTCTTTCCTTTTCTCTCTGTATATATA
>NC_068987.1:20788247-20788829 GCF_001194135.2 Octopus bimaculoides | reverse complement strand
ATATATATATATATATATACATATACATAAACACACACACACACACACACACACGCACGCACATACACACACACACACACACACGCACACACACACACACACGCACATACACACACATATATGTATGTATGTATGTATATATTCATATCAATATATATATTCATACATGCACATGTGTATGCGAGTGTTTATACATGTATGTATGTATTTAAACATGTATGCTGGGATATTAACATGGTAAACGAAAGGAGCTCCAGAAGTTTTTGATGAATATAAGACCCATAATTTAAATAGAAATCATTAATCATTAAATAGTTAATATATGTCTGTGAGGAAGTGGTCAAATCTGAAAAACAAGACCCGTGAAGGAATAACTCGTGGATTATCTCGAAATGACAAGACAAATAACCGGTATTCAGAAGTTAATGTGTTTTCTTGTATAAGTAAAGGAGAAAGTGAAGAAGACTCGCCTTATTGTCCATGTTATGGTTTGGTAGGCACCTACATTTGGGTTTGTCACAAAGTAACAAAATAAAACGGAATTATTTCCTCCTCTCTCTCTCTCTCTCTCTCTCTCTCTCT
>NC_068987.1:20786778-20787308 GCF_001194135.2 Octopus bimaculoides | reverse complement strand
GTTTTAATTCTCTAACGTGATTCTATCAAGTTACAATCAGTTCACTCTCGACACATCAGTCCAAGGTCAAGTCACTTCCCGAAAAATCAACTACTCTGATATATGTGTGTGTGTGTGTGTGTGTGTGTGTGTGTGTGCATTAATGTTTACTTTTATGTAATGTTATACATACATACATACATACATACATACTTATATACATACTTACATAAATACGCGCACACACACACACATATATATATATATAAATGAAGTATAAGGAAAGGAAAAATTTTAGGTGTAGAAGATCTTTAATTCACGATCCAGGTTGGTACACAACCAATATACATTCTACATATTGTTTCGGAGTCTAATTAATTCTAAGGACAAACACGAAGACTCTTCTTGAAATAAAAATTAGATTCTTCGTCCGGACTTACATATTGTTATGAATGACTAATTACGACCAACAAAATACATTAGTATAATATTTGCAAATTAACAATTTGAATAATCAATCAGTAAATAAAATGAAACGATTATATATATAT
>NC_068987.1:20784336-20785730 GCF_001194135.2 Octopus bimaculoides | reverse complement strand
ATATATATATATATATACGGCAAAAACGAAAATGGAGGGGGTACAAAAATGACATACATCAGCCGGTAGATATTCTATTATGTCTATTTATTCTAAAACATAAGGAAGTATTATAAGAATACATACACATGCAAAGCCTGTGTGTTACACACATATGTACTAGGGATACATATGTACTAGGGATACGTATGTACTAGTAATACATAAAAGAGTAAAAGATCAGTTCCTTGCTGCCGTTTCTGCCAAGAGGCCATGCTATATCCGTCCTCCATGCTATGTCCATCTCTTCAGTGTTCTGTAGGGATGGGTAGATAAAGTTTGGATGTTGAGTGTGCCTCTAGGCTTCTTCAGAGGGTCTAAATGGTTAGGAAAGCCAAGACATACAAGGTGAGAGGAGTACAACTTAGTAAAATAAGTCATAGACTTCCACTGTTTCCTTTCAAGATTCATATTATTTCGTCCACTGGTGGATAGATGGATGTAGTCGTTCTTAGGCGGAATTTTTTTAGGAAGGCTGAATTTAGGCAGTGGTTCTTATTTTGTTTACATATAAATACACGTTATGTTTACAGTGCTAGGTTTGAAAGTATGGTCCGTGTTTTGGAGGCGGATGTTTATATGTAGGATGCCTGCTGGTACTAAAGAGAGTATGGCACCAGGTGGTGACCAAAGTACGATGTTCGTGTTCGTTATTTCTTTTATCAACAAATTCCTGAATCCTTGTGTGCAGTGGAGTGGAGTCATGGTCAGTCCTGCAACCTAATTGGTCAGTTATTTTTTTTGAAAACCATGACACGGTTCCGGTTTGTTGATGGTTAACACACAACACAAAAACAAATCAGATAAATTAATAAGTAAATAAATAAATGAATGAATAAATAAAACCCTGGCCACTATGGGCAAGTAGAAGGGCAAAATAAAATTAAAATTAAATCAAATTAAATTAAGACAAATAAATAAATAAATAATTGATTGAGTGCGATAACTAAAGCAATACGACTAAGGGTATCTGATCTTAAGGGACAGCATAAGAAAATAAATTATTGCAAACGTTTCAAAATAAAAATGTAAAACATATATCTATCTATCAGGGGAATCAGCTATATTATTAAACGTAATATAGGAGCTGGAAAGGGGATTCATATATATATATATATATATATATACCCCATAGTGTACAGTATTATCTATTACAGCCGATCTTATCAACATGATATATAATACTGTACACTTCGGATAACATACCCATCCTAGTCAGAGATATATGCCCCTTTATTAGACTATTTTCTTTAGTCATTGTACAGTGATCCCCATGAGCTTTAAGCTTACATAAAAATACCATTATTATTTACAGGATTGTAAAACACGGCACCGTATAAAAAACACACCCACCC
>NC_068987.1:20782297-20784197 GCF_001194135.2 Octopus bimaculoides | reverse complement strand
ACACACACACACACACACACACACACATATATATATACACGTATGTGTGCGTGTATGTGTGTGTCTGTGTATGTAACAGATTAAAACGTGAAGGAAAAGAGGGTGACACATAAAACTTGTTTATATTTCGTAAGGACTGGAAAATTTGCATGGCGGATATTGAACTATTTTCCTGATAGTTAAGTTTTTTTCTCATTGTGGCAACTGATACTGAAATGTTCTGAAAGTTCTTCCCATCCGCCTGAGGGTCATTGCCTTGAAAACTGCATCCGGTTAAAATGGCCGTTAGTTTTCGGAAATAACTGACTTGTAACAATGAGGCAATGAAAATTTGATGTTCGTAATTCAAATAAGATTTCTTCTTTCCCCAACCGGTACTAATTCTGGTATCTTTGAGGAACAATTCATGTCTCTGAACAGGACATCAGTCTGCTAGAAGATTAAATCCTCAATCACCGCTGATTCTCTACTCATTTTCAGTAGAGCATAAAAAGTAACTTGTCCAAGGACACACCGCACCGCCCGTTCCCAGAATCGAACTCACGACCTAACAACCGTGAGTTCAACATTGGAATTATTAGACCACAGGTCTTCAAAAACTGGTCGAAATATGACCAATCAAAATTAATTTCTTTTAATGTAATATGCCATCGACTGAAGAAGTTTTACACTTTCGTAATTAACCGTTCGTTAATTAACTGTTTATTAATCCATTTTTTCCATCCCTTTTCTCCACCCAGTAATTCTGGGAGGACCGTTCGGGGTAGACTCATCAGGCACTTCTGCTATAGAGTTCTATCAGAAGCAACTGTCACTGCAATTTCCGGTCCGATTCCCAAGCGTGACTAATTGAAATTATGGATATTATCCAACCGTTTCGTTCTTGAACAACTCCTAGGAATCCTACTGGTTGACACGGCTTGAAGAATTAGTCTTGCGCGTCTTTCCTGCGGCTTTCTAATCACAAGTCTATAGTACTGGAATTACGACCCCTCAATGCAGAGAAGTGACAGCTCGACCAGGAGAGACTCCCTGATACCCGAGCTACACATCCATTTTAAGTATCGTTACTCCAAAGGTCCTTTGGAAGAACCCCATCTCGGTTGCTTGTGTTCGTGATCGTATCAAGCATTCAGCGAGATGCCTTGTGATATATCTTCCTCGTCGTGGTGACAGGCAGAGTGTCATTCCATACAAGGGTGATTAAATGATTTATAAACATGAAAAATACATTTGGAGCAAAGATAAAGATTAACTTCGAGACGCAGAAGTCACTTTCATTGCAACTGGTTTAGCATGATTTAATGTAATCTCAAGAAAATTTTCTCCTGATGGTGTATCCATAATCTTTTTGCAGATATTTACACATTACATAATCCGCAACAATAATTATAAAGCGTTGTAGTGTGAGAGTGTTACCTTGAAGTACGCCTAAAGAAGTCTGATTTTCATTACTGCCAGCAGATATTAACAATGATATTACTGAACAAGAACAACGACACAATGAAAGAATTTGGTAATTCATTGAAATTTTGGATACCTCGTATTGCTTGCCCTATCTATACAATGAAATGCTTTTGAAAATGTCCACAAAACGTACCACAAGATTAAGTTATCTTGGGCGACAGGTGGCGTTGCACATTGTTAATGATTGTATTTGTTCCATAATATTCCAGTTGGCCTGAAGCAAGACTGAAAATTTAGAATTAATTCCGCCTTGCTTGTCTTTATATAAAAATGTGCGTGCGCGCGCGTGTGCGAGTGCGTGTATGCATATATTTGTGAATATTTATTTGGTCATCTGTGTCTGTGTGCGTATGTGTGTATATGTATGTATGTATGTATGTATGTATATGTATGTATATCTCTCCTCAAATCCATGTCTCTCTCAATGTTATGA
>NC_068987.1:20778498-20780452 GCF_001194135.2 Octopus bimaculoides | reverse complement strand
ATATATATATATATATATATACGACGGGCTTCTTTCAGTTCCCGTCTACCAAATCCACTCACAAGACTTTGATCAGCCCGAGGCTATAGTAGAAGACACTTGCCCAAGGTGCCACACAGTGGGACTGAACTCGGAACCATGTGGTTGGTAAGCAAGCTACTTACCACACAGCCACTCCTGCGCCTTTGTTCATTTTTTTCCTTAACCCTGAGATTTTTCTCGGTTTCAGCAAGAGAATATCCAACATATAACCATCCTTGATAAAAGCAGGACTTTTAACAACTCCAGCTTAGTTAACTTTGCCGTTTGCACCATTAAGTATTGTAGAGCTTAGGCGTTGCGAATTTGAGGATTTTGAATTGTAACGCCGCCTCAGTGGGGTCGTAACAGAGTCTGGTGCGAAAGCCTTATGAAGAGAAATTTTTATTAAAGAAAGATTATTATTACTTTGAAATATAAGGAAGCGAGCTTGGCCGAGTCGTTAGTCACACCGACAAAATGCTTAGCGGCATTTCGTCCGTCTTTACCTCCTGAGTTCAAATGCAGCCGAGGATGACTTTGTCTTTCATCCTTTCGGGGTCGACATGACCTGACTTACCATCTCACGCAAAATTTCTGGTCTTGTGCCAACATTTAAACCATTATTATTTAGAAATGTAAAGCGGATGGCTAGCAGAGTTGTTAGCACGCCAGGCAAAATGCTTAGCGGCATTTTGTCCATCATTACGTTCTGAGTTGAAATTCCGCCGAGGTCGATTTTACCTTTCATCCCTCTGGGGTCGATAAAATAGTACCAGCTGGAGGGCTGGAGTCGATGTAATTCACTAGCCACCTCCCCCAAAATTTCAAGCCTTGTACCTATAGTAATAGAAAAGATTATCACTACTTTTTAATGAAATCTCACAGCTTATTTTGCTGAGTATTATGTAAAGAGTCAGCTGCCCACAGCCAGCAGACTAGGATAGCATTTATTTATCGATCATGCGGAGAACTCTGGCACTGCAGAGAATACTCGCAGTTCTAAGCAATAATGATTTTTGTTAGTGTTATGTCTCAACGCTACTGCTATCTAGCACCTTCGGATGATCTCTACTCAACCGCTACACAACTGCTATTCGACTGCTACTCAACACTACTCAACACACCTACCACGGCCAGACTACCTCTATTTATATGTCTTAGGAGATCCTACTTCTTCGCCTGGGGGCGTCGACACAACAGTTAGCGTTCTATCTTTACATTCGTACCAATTTTTTCGAGCCATGTTGATAGTTGAGTGCTGATACTTCCCAGCGCGCCAATCACTATTGGTGTCACGTCCACTCTCTTTATTGCCCACACTCTGCGTATTTTCCTCTTCAGTTTATCATAGTTGTTCATTTCTTCTTCTTTCTCTTCGATCCTGGTGTCACCAGGACTCATTATATCAATTATCAGGCATATTTTTTTCTTTTCTGTTCACCAGAACAATGTCAGGTTCCGACATCTTATCCGATGGTCATACTGCATCATTGCATCCCAGAAGATTTTGCATTCCTCATTCTCGGTAACTCCTTCTGGAATTTGGTCATACCACGCCTTTGAGCTTGGCCACAATCTCCACAGAACTTTCAAGGGATCATTCTTGCCACATTGTCATGTCGCCTTCCATTCATCCTTTCGGGGTCAATAAAATAAGTACCAGTTGAACACTGGGGTCGATTTAATCGACTACCCACCTCACAAATTACAGGCCTTGTGCCTTTAGTAAAAAGGATTATTATTATTATTATTAGTCATCATCCTCATCCTCCTCATCATCATCACCAGTCGGAGCATTATATAATAAATAACGCCTACATTAGGTTAGGAATTGAGCAGTCGCTTGAATTCCTGCTAACTTCAGCAGAGAAACAAACACCTGGAGAATGTAACCAACTGTAATTCCACTCGTAGCCGTTTCTATTGATTTTTT
>NC_068987.1:20774971-20776067 GCF_001194135.2 Octopus bimaculoides | reverse complement strand
TGATGGTGATGATGATGATGATGATGATGATGATGATGGTGATGATGATGATGATGATGACGATGAGGACGACGATGATGATGATGATGATGATGATGATGGTGATGATGATGATGATGATGATGATGACAATGAGGACGATGATGATGATGATGATGATGATGATGATGATGATGGTGATGATGATGATGAGGATGATGATGGTGATGATGATGATGATGATGATGATGATGATGATGATGATGATGATGACGACGACAACGATAATAAAAGCGATGCTTCAACACCCTCGCCTTCTCCACCTCCGAAACTCATTCTATCGGCATTAAAAAGGATGAGGAGATTGACATCGGAAGCATCCTTGTGTGGTTGCATTCGGGAGAAGATTCTACGGCAGGAGAACCTGAAGGGCTGGCAGAAAGGGATCAATATTAAGTAGCGACTGGTTGTGGTGGTGGTGGTGGTGGCGGCGGTGACGGTGAAGTTATTGTTAAGGGGATGAGAGTGAGTAATGGATACGGAAAAAAAAGATAGCGGTGACGGTAAAGACTGGGATCTGGAAGGGGCGTGGATGCGAAAGGGGTAGAGTGGGGCAAGGAAAACAAATTACGGAGAGAAGAAAAGCAAGGGATGGGAAAATAGACTAAGAGCGATAAGGTTTGGGACAGGGGAAGGAAAATACATACATACATTCATACATACATAATTACATACATACATACATACATACATACATACTCTCTTTCTCTCTTTTTACTTTTTTACTTGTTTCAGTCATTTGACTTGCGGCCATGCCGGAGCACCGCCTTTAGTCGAGAAAATCGACCCCGGGACTTATTCTTTGTAAGCCTAGTACTTATTCTATCGGTCTCCTTTTGCCGAACCGCTAATTTATTGGAACGTAAACACACCAGCATCGGTTGTCAAGCGATGGTGGGGGGACAAACACAGACACACACACACACACACGCACATATATATATACATATATACGGCGGGCTTCTTTCAGTTTCCGCCTACCAAATCCACTCACAAGGCTTTGATCGGCCCGAGGCTATAGTAGAAGACAGTTGCCCAAGGGGCCACGCAGTGGGAC
>NC_068987.1:20771142-20771702 GCF_001194135.2 Octopus bimaculoides | reverse complement strand
TATAGGTAGGTAGATAGATAGATAGATAGATAGATAGATAGATAGATAGATAGATAGAAAGTTATGAGTGTGCGTGCGTATGTGTGTGTCCCCTTGCTTTGACATCACGTGATAGTGGTCAATGAATGTCAATGTCATTCATTTCCAATATTCTACGGAAATTTGTTTGGTCATTTGTTGGTCATCGGCGGAGAATATTACGTTACTAGGAAATAGGAATAAGGTTGACGACTGGAAGGTCATCCGGCTGCAAAAAAAAAAAAAAAAAAAAAAAAATTGCCTCTATAAACTCTGTCCGACTTCCGCAAGAAAAGTGAACCTAAAAACGACTACGACGATGATGATGGTGGTGATGATAATGATGAAATGCGAAACACTGCCTCGATACATCCATAAATGAATAAATAAATAAATAAATAAATAAATAAAAGTTATTATTATATGAAACCAGTTTTATGAAACTAGGATTAGTAAAAAAGATTTCTAAGAATACATCAGGAAATGTATTTTGATTTGAAATACAGAAACTAAAACGTTGGGAACATCTTTTACTTTCTTGT
>NC_068987.1:20767217-20770079 GCF_001194135.2 Octopus bimaculoides | reverse complement strand
AATTAAAAAGGTAAAGGATTATCAATTTATTAATTTATTGATAAATTAATAATTAATAATTTTTACCAAGCCCTTCGGTATGTAAGCACCATTATCGGTGTGGAACTTATTTAAAAGTTCTTATACATTTATAAACAGAATTAAGGGATCACCAACAGGTTGCTTCACCACATACCGAAGTTTAGAAATTTTTAGCTGCTATTTCTGAACTTCGGTATGTGGTGAAACAACCTGTGTATATATATATATACAGATATATATATATATATAAATATATATATATGTTTATGTGTGGGTGTGTGTGTGTACGTATGTTTATATGTACATCCACACACACACACACACACACACACACACACACACATACACACACACACGTACACGGAAACAGATCCCATAAAATTCAAATGTTCACTGGACAAATTTCTTCAAAATGTCCCGGACCAACCTCACACTCTCGGATATGTCTCCAACAATAATAACTCTTTGCTAGAGTGGGCCATGGCGCTTCGTATGTGACTAAAAGACTTCACCAAGTGGTTAGACATGGGCTGTGCCTATACTGGCCGAAACTTATCAAAGTTATGTATGTATATGTATCAGATAAAACTAACAAGATACATTAGAAAAATTTCAGCCATGCTACTATGCCATAAACAGAGTAAGTACAATCTGAAAGCATATGTCCTGCTTTCGCTAATTGTTTTAGTTGCCTGGGTAATCATCTGCAGGAATAAATGACCACTTAGCTCTTTAACACTTGAGCCAGTGTCGCATTCAGGAAGTGACCTCTAGAGGGCAAGTTAGAGGACTACGCCAGCACCTTGTTCCTAGTTATCTGGAGCCGAGTGCACTAATATAACCGGCACTCCGTCAGTTACAACGATGAGGTTTCCAGTTGATCCGATCAACGGAACAGTCCACTCGTGAAATTAACGTACAAGTGACTGAGTATTCCACTGACGTACATACCCTTTAACGTAGTTCTCTGTGAGATTCAGCGTGACACAGAGTGTGACAGGGCTGGCCCTTTTAAAATACAGGTACTACTAATTCTTTTGTCAGCTGAGTGAATTGGAGCAACGTGAAATAAAGTATCTTGCTCAAGGATACACTGTTAGCTTTCACCTTCCTTTTTGCCCCCCGCCTCTTCTCTCCCTCACGATCGTGAGCCGAATACTCGAATTACTAAGCCACACGATTTCCCTGAGTGCTGTATAGCATCGTAAAACAGAGAGTCTTGCTTAAGACACAGCATGTCACCCAGTTCAAGAATCGAACTTGTGTCCCTGTGATCATGAGCTGAACACTACCTGCCTGCAATACATAGGATAAAGTAGGCCTAGATAGATACCCTTAAAAATACTCTGAGGTGATCATATTATTTGGTGATAGTTTTGAGGGCTGAGGACTACCCTGGGTTTCAACAATGTTCAGAGCGCTTGCGACAGAGAGTATGAGAAAGAAAGAAAGAAAGAAAGAGAGTAGGAAAAGAGAGGTGAAGAGATGGTGAATATTAAGTGAATGAGAGAAGGGAGTGAGCGAGATTGGAGAGAGAAAGAATTGAATGAGAGAGAGAAAGAGAGAGAGAGAGAGAGAGAGAGAGAGAGAGGGGGAGAAGAGGCGGAGGTAAAAAGGAAGGAGAAAGCTAACAGTGGATGAACGTAAGAGGGGAAACAGAGAACCAGAGAGAGGGAGAGAGGAGAAAGACAAAGACAAGAAGAGAGAGAGACAGACAAAGAGAAATAGGCAGATCAGCTGACATGCGAATTAAAGGCATGAAAAAGAGACAGAGAGAGAGAAAGAGAGAGAGAGAGAGAGAGAGAGAGAGAGAGAGAGAAAGAGAAAGAAGTGAGAGAGAGAAAGAGAAAGAAGTGAGAGAGAGAAAAGAAAGAGAGAGAAAAAAGGGTGAGATAAAAAAGAGAGAGAAAAAGAGAGAAAGAGAGAGAGAGAGAGAGAAAAAAAAGGGTGAGATAAAAAAGAGAGAGAAAAAGAGAGAAAGAGAGACAGAGAAAGAGAAGATAGGTGACAAGGGGTAATGCGAGAAGGAGATAGAGTGATAAATAGAGAGAGAGAGAGAGAGAGAGAGGTGGGGGAATAAATTTGGTAAGGGAGGCTAGGAGAGAGAACGACAGAAGTGGATGAGAAAGAATGGGAGGGAGTCGGCTGGTGAGAGGCAGAGAAAGAGAAAGGGTGATAGCGAGAGAGGGAGGGAGGAGTCACGTTGTTGGGGAGGGTTTCTGATCTGAAGTGAAAGTGTTAAATCTTCATCTGTAGGCGGGAAAGTGAGTGTGCGTATGTGCGTGTGTGTGTGTACGTGCGTGAACGTGCAAATGTGTGTGTATATGCGTATATGTGTTTATGTGCGTATGTGTGTATTTGTGTGTGAGTGTACTCGTACGGATACGTATGTGTGCGTGTGTAAGTAAATATGTATCTATATACACACATGAGCGTGTATATAGATGTGAATGTATGTGTTTATGCCTGTGTATGTGTATTTATGTGTGTATGTGTTTATACGTGTATATGCTGGTTTATATATTCGGTTGCGTGTGTATACACCTATCTATATATGTGTATCTATGGCTGTATGTATGTTTGTATGTATATATATATATATATATATATATATATGTGTGTGTGTGTGTGTGTTTAAACGCGTCTGTGCATGTACGTTTATATGTGTGTGTATGTATATATGTGTCTACGTGTGTATGTGTGTAATGTGTGTATGTATGTCTGTTTATATGCATGTTTGCGCGCGTGCGCGGCGCGTGTGAGTGTGATGCCATGTAGGTGTGTAAAATACGGTCGTGTGGCAGGAGGGAGCCTGGGTGGGGTTTGAAGTTGGTAAGGGGC
>NC_068987.1:20766002-20767198 GCF_001194135.2 Octopus bimaculoides | reverse complement strand
GGGATATCGTTAAGGGGTTTTTCTCACTCAATTAAAACCTTAAATACTATTATAATTCTGAAGTGGTTTGAAGTTGTAATTAATTAGTTAACATTTGCATATGTGTATGTATGTGTGTGTATGTATGTGTATACATGTGTGTATAAGTATGTGTCTGTATATGTATGTCGATGACTTTGTGCGCATATGTGCCTTCATGCATGCCTATGAGTCTGTGCGTTTCTATATCATAGTAAAAGAGCGTACTTAAATTGTGTGCGTGCGTGCGTGCGTGCGTGCGTGCGTGCGTGTGTGTGTGTGTGTGTGTGTGTGTGTGTGTGTGTGTGGCTGTGACTGGATAAGATTATACTCGCGTGTGTATTTGCGTATGCTTGCATATGTGCATGTGTACCTCTGTGTGTGTATGCGCGTATCTGAACGAAAGTGAAAGTACGTGCGTAAATTAACGTCTGTGTATTTGTGTCTTTGTAGTGTGTGCACGTGCGTGTGAGTGTATTCGTGTATACATGCGACTATGTTAGTGTGTGTGTAGGTGAGACAGAATGTGGATGCGTAGCACGACAACTCTGTGTGTATGTCGGTGAGAATGTACATATCAATGTATGCATATCTGTGTGTATATACATCCGTCAAGGCTCGAAGTAGTCGACTTAATCCCAACCCCAAAATTGTTGGCCTTGCGCCAAAATTTGAAACCATTATTATTGTTGTTATTGTTGTTATTATTGTTATTATTATTATTATTATTATTATTATTATTTGGAGGAGTAGGAGGAGGAGACCCCCTTTGGTCATGAATGACCATGGGATTGCACCTAGAAAGTTACCCTCCGAAGCACAAGTCCGGGCAAGGTTGTTTGTGGAAGGCCAGCAGTCGCCCATGCATACCAGCCTCCCCTCTCCACACCACTGATGTTATCCAAGGGAAAGGCAAAGGGGCCGATACAGCTTGGCACCAGTGATGTCGCAACTTATTTCTGTAGCTGAGTTAATTGGAGCAACGTGAAATAAAGTGTCTTGCTCAAGAACACAACACGCAGCCTGGTTCGGGAATCGAACTCGCAACCTCGTGATCGTAAGCTCGACGCTCTAACCACTGAGCCATGCGCCTTCACACATTATTATTATTATTATTATTATTATTATTATTATTATCATTATTATTATTATTGAGTGAGAGAGCAGTGCATGCCATG
>NC_068987.1:20762337-20763244 GCF_001194135.2 Octopus bimaculoides | reverse complement strand
CAAACACGACTGAAAATATATATCCGCCTTCGCTAAGGCGGAGGTAAAAATGACTATGAATATTTTGTGGCAGCAGGAGTTGTGAAGGTGCATGGCTCAGTAGTTAGAGCATCGGGTTCACAATCATGAAGTAGGGAGATCGATTCCTAGACCTGGCTGTGTGTTGTGTTATTGAGCAAGACACTTTATTTCGCGTTGCTCCAGTTCACTCAGCTGTAGAAATGAGTTGCGACGTCACTGGTGCCAAGTTGTATCGGCCTTTCCCTTGGATAAATTGGTGGCATGGAGAGGGGAGGCTGGTATGCATGGGCGTCAACTGGTTTCCCATAAACAGCCTTGCCTGGACTTGTGCATCGGAAGCGAAACTTTCTAGGTGCAGTCTCATGGTCATTTATGAGCGAAGGATGTCTTTATCTTTTTTTTTTAGGAGTTGTAATTTGTATAGATGAAGCCATGGCCATATAGTAAAGAAGCTTGCTTTGCGACCACGTAGTTTCGGGTTCAGCTCCTTTGCACAGCAATTTAGATAAACGATATCTACTGAATAAGAACCAGATTTAAATTAAGTTTTGGAATCGGTTTGTTTGAGTAAATCACAGGGGCATATATTCTGGGTGTGCTAGGTATGCGTTGTACATCCATCGAAAATGCCAAATTCATTATTAATGTTAAATTCTGCCGAGGTCGACTTTGCCTTTCATCCTTTCGGAGTCGATAAATTAAGTACCAGTTACATACTGGGATCGATCTAATCGACTAGCCCCTCACCCAAAATTTCGGGCCTTGTGTAGAAAAGAATATTAACCTTATTCATTTATTTAATCACAAATCTTAATGGTTCATCTAAGCAGGTGAAAACCAAAATAGGAATTTTGAAAAAAGTATTTGAGTGACTGTGTGGTAAGTA
>NC_068987.1:20760159-20761770 GCF_001194135.2 Octopus bimaculoides | reverse complement strand
GTGTATGTGTGTGTGTGTGTGTGTGTGTATGTGTTTGTGTGTCTGTGTATGTCCCCCCAACATCGCTTGACAACCGATGCTGGTGTATTTACGTCCCCGTAACTTAGCGGTTCGGCAAAAGAGAACGATAGAATAAGTACCAAGCTTACAAAGAATAAGTCCTGGGGGTCGATTTGCTCGACTAAAGGCGGTGCTCCAGCATGGCCGCAGTCAAATGACTGAAACAAGTAAAAGAGTAAAAGAGAGTATAAAACTATTTTTTAAACATCGAATGGCTATGGGAGACCACCAGAAAAAAAATTGTGATCAAAGGGGTCCATAGACAAAAAAAAAATGGCTGAGGAGCCCTGATCTAGATGCATGTGTGTATATGTACATGTTTCTTAACGTGTTTGTGCTTGTGTGTGCGTGTGTATGTATGTGTGCGTGTGTATGTGTGTGTGCGCGCACTGGCTCACTTGTGTGTATGTATGTATGTATGTGTATGTTGAGGCGTAATGGCCCAGTGGTTAGGGCAGCGGACTCGCGGTCATAGGTTCGCGGTTTCGATTCCCAGACCGGGCGTTGTGAGTGTTATTGCGCGAAAACACCTAAAGCCCCACGAGGCTCCAGCAGGGGATGGTAGCGAACCCTGCTGTACTCTTTCGCCACAACTGTCTCTCACTCTTTCTTCCTGTTTCTGTTGTGCCTGTATTTCAAAGGGCCAGCCTTGTCACACTGTGTCACGCTGAATATCACCGAGAACTACGTTAAGGGTACACGTGTCTGTGGAGTGCTCAGCCACTTGCACGTTAATTTCACGAGCAGGCTGTTCCGTTGATCGGATCAACTGGAACCCTCGACGTCGTAAGCGACGGAGTGCCAACAACAATGTATGTGTGTGTGAGTGTGTGCAGGTGTTTGTGCGTATGTTTTCTATACTGGCATCAGAGGAGCAAAACGCAAAAGAAAAAGCTTGTACGCTTCAGTTGATGAAGGTAGAATTGCTGAAGCGTATCAAGCAATATTAATAGGTAGGGTGTCGTGATGTTAAGGTGAGGTGGATCGTTCGGATTGTGGGGGGAAGGGTGGAGAGGCTGAGACGAAATTCGGTTTGTGTCCGATGAGTTTGGATAGCATGATGTTGAGGTGAGGTGTAAGCTGAGTGGGCAGGTAGCAGGAGGGAAGGAAGGAAGGAAAAAGAAGATGAAGAAGAAAGAAAGAAAGAAAGAAAGAAAGAAAGAAAGAAAGAAAGAAAGAAAGAAAGGAAGGAGCTAAAATGCCGATGAAGAAGTAAAAGATGACAACGATGGTGGCAAAGGAGGAGAAGGAGGAGGGGATGAATAAAGTGGAAGAAGAAGAAAAAGAAGAAGCGGAAGAAGAAGAAGAAGAAGAAGAAGAAGAAGAAGAAGAAGAAGAAGAAGAAGAAGAAGAAGATGATGATGAAAAAGAAGAAGAAGAAGAAGAAGAAGAAGAAGAAGAAGAAGAAGAAGAAGAAGAAAAAGAAGAAGAAGAAGAATACGGCAATCAAAGAGGATGAAGAAGAAAAAATAGGAGGAGTATATTTAGGTGTAGGTATAAGAAGAAATGGATGAAAAAGAAGATATGTGGAAGAAAAAGAAGGAAGGGAAC
>NC_068987.1:20757202-20758420 GCF_001194135.2 Octopus bimaculoides | reverse complement strand
TATATATATATATATGTATGTATGTATGTATGTATGTAGGTATGCATGTATGTATGTATGTATGTATGTATGTATATCTGAAGAGAACCAGTCTAGCAAATATACATGGAAAAGAAATATTGGTAAACACATCGAAATTACATCGAAATATAATTAGTCACTGAGATTTAATTAGTTAAAAAAAACAAAACAAAGACGTCCAAAAATACATCAGTCGTTCCTCTGATCAAACGTAGTACGTCTAGTGATAATATATTCGGTTATTGGAACGTAAACACATTTTAATTTCCCTTATTTTTAATATTATAAATATAAAACGAAATAACAAGTGGCTATTGTTTATGTAGTAGTAGTAGTGGTAGTTTTTAGTTTAATTTTAGGTCATTTTTTTAGAAGACCAATTCAGTGTGTGGGAAAAAGACTTAGAAACAGTTTACTAGTGCAAGTGTTGTCAGTGGAAAACTCCGAATACCGGATGTCATATCGTTCCAAGGGTTATCAGGAAAGAACGCGCGCCATTTCAGTTCCTTTGTCTTGACGGTTCTACAGCGTACCAACCTCTCCAGCTCACTGATATTAGGCTTCTCTGAATAGTTCGATTGACTAATATTTGACCTCGAGTCCATTTCGGGATCGTCACCTTCCCAGCCAGTTTTCATCATTTCTTTTCAGCCTTATCCAATGGCTGCCTTTTCAAATGCCGTCTGGATCTTTTTTTAAGATGGCGTCAGCTTGCTAGTGTTGGACAGCAGTTGATAGCAACCACCGTGTCAGTCTAGTCCCAATAAAACCCCTACATCCAGCTTCTACAGGACATTGTACTGCACTTCAACCAGCATCTAAACAGTTTTCCTGTGGCATCTCATAACGCTCGTCTTTCTTATCCTGGGCTGCATCTATATCATCATTTTGTGAAACAATTATACATCTCGTCATACGTATGACCAGAAGTATTCGTCTATTCAAACGTAAAAACACGTGAATTTTTCTTGCTTTTACTTATTATATGTGTAAAATTTGCTAAATAACTGGCGGCTGTTTATGTAGTTGTACTTTTTAGTTCAATTTCAAGTGATCATTCAGAATATGACCAATTCATAACGTGGGAAAAATCATTTTTAAACTGTTTGTTCTTCCGTAAATTCGCAACAAATATCAATGCAAATGTTTGCAAAACTCCATCTTTCGGATCTTTTGAGCCAAATTGTTCCATATATA
>NC_068987.1:20756022-20756703 GCF_001194135.2 Octopus bimaculoides | reverse complement strand
TATATATATATATATATACATATATATATATATATATATATATGTGTGTTTGTGTGTATGTATATAAGTTCAAATAAAGGTTACAAACCTCATTAAGGGATAGTAACATCCAATGAAAGTACTGGTTAGTTACCTATACAAAGAATGTTGAACATTACAATTAATATTCAACTGTATGATAACTATATAAACCGTGGTTTATATATATTTATTTATTACAATAAAATAAGAAAATAGGGGGATAATTAATAAATTATTATTTATTAATTAAAAAATTGACAAACATCTCTTACAGCTGTTTCAATTTAAGATCTTCAGAAAATTAATTGATAAAATTAAAAATTATTCGAAAGTCGAATCTCGTCAGGAACTGTACGTTCCTAAATAGTAGTAGTAGTAGTAGTAGTAGTAGTAGTAGTAGTAGTAGTAGTAGTAGTAGTAGTAGTAGTAGTAATGATAATAATAATAATAATAATAATAATAATAATAATAATAATAATAATATTAATGACATCGAAAAATACCTTAGGAATGAGAACTGCTAAGCATTTCGCCCGTGTGCTAACGCTCCTGCTAGCTCGCCTATACATACATACACACACACATACATACACACACACATACATACATACATACATATATATATATATATATATATATATATATATATATATATATATA
>NC_068987.1:20753670-20754298 GCF_001194135.2 Octopus bimaculoides | reverse complement strand
ATACATACACACTCTTACGCATATGCATGTGTGTGAGTGCTTATTCTGACAGCTTGACTTAAGTACGATAAATTTTCTAAGAGTACAGTTGTATATGTATACATATGTGTGTTTGTGTGAGTGTGAGTGTATGTGTATATGCAGTGTGTGTATGTGTGTGTGTGTGTGTGTGTGTGTGTGTGAGTGTGTGTGTATAAATATATATATGCATATGTATTTATACATATAAATATCAAATACTTACATAGATATGTGTGTGTATATGTATATATGTACATTGTATTGATGGTATGGCTATGGAATAATATTATAACACGTCCTTTTGATATATATATATATATATATATATATATATATATATATATTCACATACATATCCGTAATCTAACTAAAATGTAAATACGTATGTGATATGTATTTAATCTATATTCATGTCCTAGTTTACTTGGATATACAGATTATATATATATATGTGTGTGTGTGTGTGTGTGTATACATATAGATAGATAGATACACACATACATACATACACACATATGTACATACATAATACATACATACATACACACACACACACACACCCACATATATTTATATATATATATATATATATATATATATATATATA
>NC_068987.1:20751662-20753570 GCF_001194135.2 Octopus bimaculoides | reverse complement strand
CATACATACATACATACATACATACATACATACATACATATGCATACACAAATACACTTTCCATACACTTCATAGCAAGTGACGGAAAACGAAATGAAGGGTAAAATTGGATGCTTAGAGGAGTGCTCGGTTTTGTGTCGAGAAATTAATCAATACAGCCATTGTATTAGTTCTTATCGTCATCTCCGTGGTTGCTGTGATTGCAGTTTTTGTTGCTATTCAGGCGATGAGCTGGCAAAATCGTTGGACCCTCGGTAAGATTGCATTGCTGTATTTGTTCGGATTCTCTTAGTACTGCGTTCAAATTTCGCCCCGGTTCAAATTTGCCTTTAAACTCTTTCGGGTCGATAAAAATAAAGTATTGACACTTTGACGTTTGGTTATCGTATCTATCAGATTGAGAAACCATGCAGGGTGGGTTGTGTTTTCCTGTGCGTAGTGCCTTTCGGATTGGTTGTGGTGGAGGTGGTGTCAACAGCGGAGGTGAAGGAGCTGGTTGTAGTGGAGTAGTGGGGTATTGGTATCGGTGAAGATAATGGCAATAGTAGGGATGTTGTTGGGGAGGGGGGAAACGCAGGCCACGAATGGAACCCGTGACCATACGATCGTGTGTCGAGCACTCTTATCATGAGGCCACGTGCCCTCACATAGCATCGTAAGTACGTATATACAAACATATATATTATGTTCTCACATTCGTACTCGCGCGCGCGCGCGCACACACACACACGCACGCACATACACATACACACGCACACACATAAATATGTACATACAAATACACATGTACATATATGCGTGTTTGTACCTATATATATATATAGTGATGTGCATGCGTGTGAGTGTGTGTGTATATATATATATATATATATATATATATATATAGGGAAGGCACGTGATTTAGTGGTTCGGGTATTCGGTTCACGCTGAATCTCCATGACAACTACGTTAAGGGTAACGTGTCTGTGGAGTGCTCAGCCACTTGCATGTTAATATCGCGAGCTGGTTGTTTCGTTGACCGGATCAACTGTAACCTTCGTCGCCGTAACCGATGGAGTAATTATTGAAAACAAACTCAACTGGAGTGCCCGCATTAACAATAAGGCCGATATAGCTCGTAGGTTGAGCTCTTGGATCCTAAGGTTATGGAATCTATTATAGGGATGTTACTAACCATTTTTTGGGAAGAAGTTTTTTCTAGGGAGTTAGCACTTTCACTTAACTTTTTCAAATACACGTTCTCTTAAAGAAGTTGTTATTTTTGTCGTAGTAGTAGTATTAATTATTTCCGGTTTAATTTCGTATTGATGGTTCTAGTCATAAATATCCTTTTCCCATTGTTTATAATATTGGCTATTTTCTGTTTAATTTCGGATTTAGAATTCTTATAAAGTATTCCTCTTTTGCCTTTCGTAGTTGTACATTTTCATTGTTTATTTTGTGAAATGGGGGAATATTTAAATTTTCCATTTGCACAAATATCTAGATTATTTACATTATTTACATTTGACGGATATTTGTCCGCATCTTGTTTGTTGTTAACACTACGCCATGGCGTAGTGGTTAAGAGCGCAGGCTACTAACCCCAAGATTCCGAATTCGATTCCAGGCAGTGAACTGACAACGTTTCCCTAAAAGAAATGGAAAAGCTTTCAAAATACAAAGACCTGGAAATAGAGGTAACTCGAATGTGGAATCTAAAAACAGAAACAATTCCTATCATAGTAGGTGCCTTAGGTATAATAAAAAAAAATATTCAGACAAATACATAACAAAAACACCAGGACTTACAAATATATATAACATACAGAAAATTGCACTACTGGGCACTGCGCACATCCTACGCAAAACACTTTCAATACAGTAACCAGAAGAGCATCACAGCAAACCACAGCACATACCCAAGGC
>NC_068987.1:20750620-20751530 GCF_001194135.2 Octopus bimaculoides | reverse complement strand
GAAAGCACGTTATAAAAATAAAACTACTGAACAACAACAACAACAACAGCAACAACAATAATAATAATAATAATAATAATAATAATAATAATAATAATAATAATAATAATAATAATAATAACATCGAAAAATATCTTAGGAATGAGAACTCAGGTTCAAAATTTCCCCAAGACACCTGATGAAGGTTGGAGAGTATATCAGCCGAAACGTTGTGTTAACAACAAACAAGAAAAGGACAAATATCCGTCAAATGTAAATAATGTACATAATTCCTCATCTCTTAAATATAGAACTGTAGATATCTAGATGTTCACTTCATGGGACATTCCTAAGAGATGAATCCCTAATTTGTTGTTTATGCACATTTACACGGCTGGTGAGTTTCCTTCCTGTCTCCCGAATGTAACTGTCATTGCATTGTGGACATGTGATGCAGTAGATCAGGGTTTTTTTAAAAATCCTTCCCAGTCTTCGATCTTTTGGTTGCCCCTTGCTCAATGAATTCGCATGTCCCACAACAGTTGGCTACTTGTATCGTTTCATTTTTAAAATGTGAACCTTGCCTTTGTTGGGAATCTCTTGAGGTTAGATGATTGTCTTCGACTGTTGATAATTTGTGATTTTTGATTATTCGTTGGAGATTTGGTGATTGATGAGAGAATTGGGAGGTATCGCTTGGCTGAGTGCAGGATGTTGTGGTTTCTAGGATTGTGGGTGACTACAAATTGAATATTTGTGAGGGGCTTCGTTCATTTTTTTGTCAACGAAGTCCACTCACAAGGCTTTGGTCGGACCTGAGGCTATAGTAGAAGACACTTACGCAAGATATCGCGCAGTGGGACTGAACTCTGATCCATGTATTTGGAAAGCAAGTTTCTTACCACACAGCCACGCCTGCATCTATATATAT
>NC_068987.1:20749319-20750131 GCF_001194135.2 Octopus bimaculoides | reverse complement strand
ATATATATATATATATATATATATATATATATATATATATATAGATAGATACATACATATATATAGATATATATATATGTATGTATGTATGTATGTATATATATACATATATACATATATTATGTATGTATATATATGTATGTATATATATATGTGCATATATATGTACATATATATATGTCTATATATGTGTATATATATATATATGTGTGTGCGTGTGTATATATGTACAGAGAGACAGAGACAGAGAGAAATAGATAGATAGATAGATAGATAGATAGATAGATAGATAGATAGAGAACTGCTTGGAATTAACCACTGATCAATGAAAACCTATTTATTGGCACTGTACAAGGTGTGGTGATTATTGTTATTCTTGTTGTTGCTGTCGATGTTCTATCTCAATTATTGATGTTGTCTCTACTGTTGGCATTATTCTTGACGTTCAGATCCGTAATCAAAGGCGTTCGATCGGTGACCATCCTGTCTTTCAGTTATAATGTATCTTCGACTAAGTGTCTTTTATTTCTAGCAAAGTAGGTTGTGATTTGAGGGAGATTTGCTTGTTATTTCTAGCAGATTGAATGGCTATAAAGAAACTTCCATCCTGGAGTCATCTTGTTGGTGTTGTTGTTGTTGTCGTTGATGCATTCATATTGTTGTTGGTGTTGTTATCGTCGTCGTCTTCGTTACAATTGTTGAGTTGTTGTTTGCAGTTTTCTGTGTAATTATTGTTCCGTGGTCAACAACCACCGCTGCCATTACAGCCATAAATAACCACCACCATAGCCGCCGCCACCACCACCACCACC
>NC_068987.1:20744420-20747081 GCF_001194135.2 Octopus bimaculoides | reverse complement strand
ATGATGGTGATGATGATGATTATTATGATGATGATGATGATGATGGTGATGATGATGATGTCGATGATGATGATGATGATGAGATATTATTATTATTATTATTATTATTGTCATTTGTTCAAAAATTAATTACCGACGGTTAGATAATAGGTGAAGTATGTAATGCAAACTTAACTGTCTTGTTATTATCACCCCCATTACTGCTGCTACTACTACTACTACTACTACTACTACTACTACTACTACTACTGCTGCTGCTGCTGCTGCGGCTGCTACTGCCGCCACCACCACGCCCCCACAATCGTTACTCTTACTGTATTATCTGTTGCCTCACTGTCTACTTTACCTGTGAAAACACCGCCACTGCCACTGCCGTCTCTGAGAAAGCCTCGGTGTTGATGCTCGAACCTGTTAGATGTAGTGACCAAACCTTACTCAACTCACTCTGTAATCGTCACATAAAAAGGATACACGAATTATCTACTCCTTATTTCCTGCTAATTGGAAAAGGACATGATCGTTACGACTATGATCATAGTCATGTCTATGATCATGTCTATGATCATGTCTGTGATCATAGGTGTATATGATCAAGGGCTAGACAGAAACAAATAGCAAAATATCACACTCAAAGCAGCAGCGATATCATAACCACGACCATGTACACCACCACCCCGTTTCACCTGTGTATGATAGCAACATCCGTAATAAAAGCTGTATCAATGGCATGCATCATTCCAAAATATTAGCTTAACGAATAGTTAACGGTGAACTAAAAACTACAAAAAATTGTAGTTAATAGTGAAATAAAAATATACGTGGGTGAAGCTTAACAAAAATCCTTTTAAAAATGGTTTCATGTAACATATGTACACATTTAGTAACTAATAAAGCTGGCTGATTACTCCGCTCCCTAAATATATGTTTTTAGAAAGATGAGGATATTAATACTTATATAGTCAATTGATACATGATAGAACAAGCATTCAGGCTAATTGATATTACTTCTAAGATG
The DNA here is from genome assembly GCF_001194135.2 of Octopus bimaculoides. NCBI lineage: Eukaryota > Metazoa > Mollusca > Cephalopoda > Octopoda > Octopodidae > Octopus > Octopus bimaculoides. The sequence goes on along the minus strand of NC_068987.1, from coordinate 20,746,066 downwards.
ATATTGTTAATCAATACACTAAAATCGTCGTGACCCCTGCGGGGTGGCGTTTAGGGGTTAATTGGAGTGGGGGCGGTCAAGGAGGGTTTGGGAGAACGTAATTTATTTCATGTATTTCATGTATTGCAGCTGCTAGCGGTATCATGACTCATGACTCACAGACGCATCTTTCCTCCCTCAGATGGCAACTATCGTAGATTCTACACCAGAAGCTGAATGCAGTTTCCGCGAAGAGGTTTCCGCCATCGAAAGTTATTTCCCAGGATTAGATGACCTCTGTACTGATGCGTGGATCTGTAAACCCTTATCAGCGAAGGATAGTGCAATCAGTAATAATGATGTTGCTGCGAAGGCAGAATTTCTTCAAATTCGTGAGGATACTCAGTTGAAAATCGATTTTTCTGAACAAGAGCTTCTGCCATTTTGGGCGAAGCTGAAAGACAGCTATCCTCTTTTTTCGATGCGTGCACAGATCATGCTGATCCATGCCCCTCGACTTACCGCTGCGTGGTTGGATTCTCAACAATGATGGCACTGAAAACGAAGGTACGCTTGTGATTGACGCCGACATGAGGTGTCGTCTGCCGAGCACTGCTTCTCACTTTGATTTACATATGACTGCAAAACAATATCAACCCTCTCATTGATGGAATAAGTAGGTTTTGTACGATGTCCAGTAGTTTCTGCGTTTTTCAAGGTCTTTTATTTGTAACATTTTCAATTAATCAAGTTCTTTATATTGTTTTGCTTTATCTTAACTTTACGCAAAGCCCACCATTAGAAAATTCATCATAGGGGTCACGGTAATACCCTGGAGAGTCTCAGTGGGGTAAGACGATAAAAAAAAAAGGTTAAGAGCCACTGAATACATCCTACCAAATCTCTGTAGGTAGACATAGGTGAATTCATTCAAGTTGTTTTTTGTATTATTAATTTCTTCATTAAGGTCACGATAGATTCCCAGATCTCCTATCATTTGATATATGTATGTATACATGTGTGTGTGTGTGTGTGTGTTTGTGTGTGTGTGTGTGTGTGTGTGTGTGTTTGTGTGTGTGCGTGTGTGCGCACACACAGCTGTATGACCCAGACTCCGTCTTCACAATGGAAACGACATAAACCGTACAATTCTTTCTGGCTTCACATTCATTCACGACTTATCCATTCCTTATTTTCTTTTCTCCCCCTTTTTTATTTCTTCCCTTTGTCCCCTTCCTCTCTTTCTTTCTTCCTTCCTTCCTTCCTTCTTTCTGTTTCCTGTCCCTTCTACTCTATATTTTACTTTCCATTTGTTTCTCCCCCTTCTAACACTTTCTATCTTTCTGTCATTCTCTTCCCCATTTTCATTCCTTCAATCTTCCAAAGGTTTTTTTTTCATTAATGGCTGTGTGGTAAGTAGCTTGCTCACCAAACACATGGTTCCGGTTTCAGTCCCACTGCGTGGCACCTTGGGCAAGTGTCCTCTATTATAGCCTCGGGCCGACCAAAGCCTTGTCAGTGGATTTGGTAGACGGAAACTGAAAGAAGCCCGTTGTATATATATATGTGTGTGCGTGTATGTGTGTGTGTGTATGTGTGTGTGTGTGTTTGTCCCCCCACTATCGCTTGACAACCGATGTTGGTGTGTTCACGTCCCCGTAACTTAG
>NC_068987.1:20742125-20743857 GCF_001194135.2 Octopus bimaculoides | reverse complement strand
TATATATATATATATATATATGCGTAATCATACATAAAAATATATGTTTATATGTGTGTGTACACCATATATATATATATACATACATATATATATTTAAATGTACACATATATATATGTTTACATATACGGTTTCTCACCTTATTTATCAATGTGAAAGTCGGGATTTTTGACACGTATTTATATATAAGGTGAGGTCAATACTCACTTACTGTCGATGATCTTCTTGTTGTTATTATTATTATTTGTATTATTATTATTATTATTATTATTGCTGTTTTTGTTGTTGATGTTGTTGTAGTTGTTAGGTAACACGGAGTAGGCTTTTTCCAAGAAGCTTTTTACGTAAGACACCAAGGAAAAGGGTTCGGTGCTACTTAGCGTTTCATCATTAACTTTTACGCTAAATCTCCTTTCTAAGTGTACTAGTTCGTCTCTTCATCATGGCCCCGTCCTAAGCATACACACGCACGCCGCACGCACACACACAGACCCAAATACAAGCACAAACATAAACGCGCAGAGAAATGCACGCACAAACACGTGCGCGCACGAATACACAAACACACGCATATACGCTTAGGCACAAACACATAAACACGAACACAAGAAAATCGAAGCATACACACAAGAACATAAACACGCGCACATACACACACATATACACACAAGCACAGAGACAAACATAATTACACACGCAAACACATGCATGCAAAAGCACGTACGCATACGGATACACACACATATACACATACACACAACACTTCATGAAAATACAAGCGCATATATAAGGATTGCGACAAGAAGCACACATAAACACACAAGCACAGAGCGACACAAGCACAAACACATTCATATACATACACATAAGCATACACACACATATTCACACACATATTCACACACACACACACACACACACACACACACACACACACACACACACACACAACACACGTACACACACACCCAGACACACTCTCACAAGCGCAGAGACAGAGAGGATTCGACACACAGAAACTTTGACGCACGCGCGCACACACAAACACACACACACACACATGCACACATGCACACACTCTAAAATGAGTACTAGAAAATGCAAGCACACACGCGAAAGCAACGACATGCATAAGTACACGCACGCACACAGGCACAGGCAGACATAAGCAAACACACACGCATCCATACATGCACACCTTCGTACGCACGCATGCACATAAATAGACACGAAAATACAGAAGATCGGGGATGGCCAGCAGCAGTAGATATACACACACACACACATTTCCACATGCATACATGCACATGCACACAAAAACGCATGAAAATACATGGACGTACACAAGCAGAGACAGACTTAAGCACACATACACATAGACACAAACAAAAATTTCAGACATGCGTGCTGATACACACAGACAAACTAGCTTGACGTGTTTCATATGCGAACGTGCAATCCTCTATATGCGTCTGCGTGTGCTGTTAGTGCAGCATATGTGTGCATGACATCGCATTTGTACACTTATTCACACCTGTGCACGGCTGTTTTGCATGTCGACATGTCGGGCGAAAGAAAAGAATTTTTCAAGATTTCTTACATAAGTAGGAGAGAGAAAGACGGAGAGGAAGAGACAGAGGAGGAGGAGAGGAGGGAAAGTTATCAGTGATTTCTGAAGTTAGCAGATGTAACAGTGAAGTCTGGGATGGTGTGCTAGACTATGATTATATA
>NC_068987.1:20741106-20741463 GCF_001194135.2 Octopus bimaculoides | reverse complement strand
TACATATATATATATATATATATATATACGTATAAACATTTACAATCATACCTATCAAGTATACATATACGTTGATATGCATAAATATCAACCTTCAATATGTTCACTAAAGTTGTATCACACATGACTCTTCTTGGCGTCTGTTTGTTTCTGTGTTTGTACGTCTATGTGTGTGTGTGTGTGTGTGTGTGTGTGTGTGTGTGAATGTGCGTGCGTGCACGTATATGGCGCACGTGCGTAAATATTAGAGAGGCTCGGTTGATTTGAGTAGCTTATAACAACGCTAAGCAAAACGTCTGACAAATGTCATTCGTCAATGTGTGAATGAATATGAGTATGTGTGTATGCATGCACGTG
>NC_068987.1:20740353-20741096 GCF_001194135.2 Octopus bimaculoides | reverse complement strand
ATATATATATATATATATATACATATATATATGTAGGAAGATATATATATAGATAGATAGATACACACACACACACACACACACACACACACACACACACACACACACACACACATATATATATATATATATACGTGTAATTATATATATGTGTGTATATGCGCATAATTTTGCGTGTGCATGTCTATGTCTATACATGTGTATACGAGTATATATATATCTTTGCGTGTATATGTTGCTTGCATGTGTAGACAAGTGTGTATAGAAGTTTACCTGCAAATGAACATGCGTGTATGTATGAACAAAGATGTATATTTGCATGTAGATATATGTCTGTATACAGATATGAACGTATATATGTATATGTACTTATGCATGTATGTATGCATGTGCGTATGGTTGTGTACACGCGTTTATATGTGTGTCTGTATGTGTGTGTGTGTGTGTTTGTGTGTGTGTGTGTGTGTGTGTTTATGGATGTATGTATGCGTATGAATGAGTGGTGGTAAATTTTTACTTCCTAAATACCTGTTTTCAGGTTCAGGGGATTTTATCGGCTTTTGAGTACAGGGATTATCGGATATGTGAGAAAATCTCCACCGTGATCCCACCCGATCTCTGTCACAGGCCGGTTACCATTAGTAGTAACAACAGAGCATCACCAAAGCTACCGAAATGTCTTATAGAAGAATAGTTTGAAGAATTGGAAGTATCAAAGTTATGAAATTGTAAACAAGGAGTAA
>NC_068987.1:20738187-20739698 GCF_001194135.2 Octopus bimaculoides | reverse complement strand
ATATATATATATATATACGCTAATATCGAACAGCGAGACTTTATTTGTGCGTTAACAAGGCTACGTCCTTTATCAGGGTTCGGAAATCGCCGAGATATAACATCCGATATACCCTACTGTTTTGTGCGATAGCATTGGCCAGTAAAGACTACCTTGAGTTGAGTAATATTAGTAAAGATGGGTGGAATATGTCCGTAAATCTTCTCTATGGTCTTTTACTTGCACCATGAGATATGCTTTGAGTTCATATGAGAAGCCTAAGATTATGTACCACCGAAGCGATCTTGAAGCTCCTTTTTCATCGTTTAGATCTCCCATTTAGTCTCCTCACAGAAACAACTGCAACATCAATAACTTTATTATTATCATTATTATGGCCGAGTTTCAACCCGGGCCGCAGCAACAAAGTCTACCCGCCACACTTCTCGGTCCATCGTCACTACCTCGAGGCCCTGGATACACTCCAGGCCCGTGTCTGCAATCAAGTTGTCGATGTAAGTGTGACGACGTTTTCCTCTTCTTGCATCACTAGGAAATTAGTTCCACAAGACTAATTGATGCTTCCAGTTCAGGATGACACACACACTGATCAGATAGTCACAGCCGTCTTTGCTTGATCTCTCTAACTTTCGGCAGGTCTCCATAAAAGCATTCGTTTATCATATGTTGCTGCCATTTCACATTTAGGGCCATTCGTAGCATCCTTGTGTATCATCCATTTGGCCCGTTTGAAAGCCTTATTGGTCCCCGAAACACTACGTTGGATTGTACACAATAAGAACACAGCAACAGCAACAGTCGCGCCCGAAATGAATTCAGCTCGAGCTTCTTCGTTCTGGTCACCATCAGAATTTACAAACGCAGAGGAATATACTGACCAGCAGGGAGACTACGAGATGTCCAGATTGTCACTACCGCAGCATATGATTCATCGTTGCAATTTGGCGTGGCTTTTAGTATGGGTAGGGGTTTGGTATAACTAGGAAGGTGGTGTTGTAGGTCAGGATTTGTCGGTCAGCTGACCACATGTGTACCATGATGGTCAGCTGTGTTACATCAGTATTTTGGAAACGATGTCGTCGGAAAAGTTACTTTCTTAGTTCATGCTCTCAATGTACCGAAGCGTGAACACTTTCGAGAGTAAAACTCAACGCATATCTCATGGTGTAAGTAAAAGACCATTGAGAAGAATTATGACCACATGTGTTACATCTGGATGACCAGGGGATTCATAATAGTCCAGCAATAACAAAACCATAATAAATGACACTACTACTTTAGCCGCTGCTGGTACTGCTGCTGCTGCTACTACTACTACTACTACTACTACTACTACTACTACTACTACTACTACTATATTGACCACAAACCACATCAGAAGCAGCAGCAGCTCCACTATTAATGTCACCACAGATATTTCAACCATGATCACAAACCGTAACGGCAGCAACAGCAAAAAAACAAAATGCTTCGTCAACACCACCACCACCACCACCACCACCACCACCACC
>NC_068987.1:20736839-20737699 GCF_001194135.2 Octopus bimaculoides | reverse complement strand
AATTGTACACACATATACATGTCAATTTAGATACATGCAGTCGTCGACATTAACTGTGTAAAGTACATAACACGTGTAGAGTTAATAAACTTATTACCCACAAACACACACACACACACACTCACACTCGTATATATATATATATATATGTATGTATGTATGTATGTATGTATGTATGTATAGTTGATCAGTACATTAATGTAGATACGAAATAAAATAATGTAATTTGATTATCATGCTGAAATATATAGAAATGCAACACCAGGCGTAGCAGTGTGGTTAAAAAGCTTGCTTTTCAGTTATGTGGTGTTGGGTTCACTCCCATAACGTGGCACCTTGGGCAAGTTTTGGTTTTATTATAACCCCCAAGGTGCCCCAAACCTTGTGAGTGGATATGGTAACGGGAAACTAAATGAAACCCGTCGTACTTAATGTATGCATGTATGTTTGTGTGTACCCTTGTCTTGACATCACGTCATAGTTGTACACTAGCATGCTGCTCATATCCAGTTTTCAATAAAAAAAATATCTGGGCATGCGTAATATAGCCTCGCTTGGAAACAGGGCTAAGAGTTGGCGGCAAGGGTGACATCCCACCGCAGAGAGTCTGCCTCAACAAATTCCGATTGACCCACGCAAGCATGGAAAAGTGGCTATTACATGATGACGATAGGCACAGGAGTGGCTGTGTGGTAAGTAGCTTGCTTACCGATCACATGGTTCCGAGTTCAGTCCCACTGCGTGGCACCTTGGGCAAGTGTCTTCTACTATAGTCTCGGGGTGACGAAAGCCTTGTGAGTGGATTTGGTAGACAGAAACTGAAAGAAGCCTGTGTCAGATATATGTATATATATATATAT
>NC_068987.1:20735303-20736525 GCF_001194135.2 Octopus bimaculoides | reverse complement strand
TAACTTAGCGGTTCGGCAAAAGGAGACCGATAGAATAAGTACTAGGCTTCCAAAGAATAAGTCCTGGGGTCGATTTGCTCGACTAAAGGCGGTGTTCCAGCATGGCCGCAGTCAAATGACTGAAACAAGTAAAAGAGTAAAAGAGTAAAAGAGTATACAACATACTTCACCCTTTGTCGTTTATTGGTTCCAGGAGACACGACTTAAGTCGAATTTACTTGTCTCTAGGCGGAACCTATTGATGACAGTGTTCTTCATCCCTGGAGCTTCAGATTTGATTTGTGCTAGAATCTTGTCCTTATTATGTACAATCGTCGGTGCAGTTGTCCGACTCATCCAAAATGATCGTGCAATTGCTACCACTTTTTTCACCTTTTTCATGGTGTTTTAAGACAGCCGGTTTATCTTCCAGCATTAAAGTATGACGCTTAGCACTTTCACTATGAATTTTCTTGGGAATCATGAGGTCATAAAAAATAAAGTCACAAATAAATGAGTATGAGAAAGCAGCCGATAAACAGACGTAAACAAATCTGAATTCAAAACAATCGCGGGAATCACGAGTGACAACGACGCCTAACGGTAGATATTGGAACTACAGTGCAATATGAGCTCCGAAAGACCGATAAATAAGACAACACGGCTGCTTTCATGATTTCGTTCACTAAGCTACACTACTTTACGGTGTCTATCTTAACATTTACTGTATGTATTTTAATATGATTTTATATACTTTTATGATTATTTATTGTACAGTAACAGGATTTTATATGCTTTAAACGGTTTTCTAGTGATTTTATGATTCCAATATTTGTGGCGGACAAACGTAAAGTCGAGTAGAATGACTTAACTTGATTTTTATCTTTCCATATGTTATTATTGAAAACCGACGTATAATCGAAAACACCTTAAATCGAAACGACTTAACCCGAGGTATGCTTGTGTGTATATATATATATATATATATATATGTCATATGTGTATATCACATAAATGGCAGCTATTTTAGAAGTGAATTACATATAAAACATTTGTGATAATACTTAAGGCCACAATAAACAAAGCGAACATTATTTTTCACACCATTCGAAAACACAGATGCGAGTTTAGATTTTTATGTAAGAGACACTTTACGTTTTCCATGTAATCATTAGGCAAAAGCTTCTATGTATGTATATATATATATATATATATATATATATATATATGTATATATATATAT
>NC_068987.1:20730343-20731854 GCF_001194135.2 Octopus bimaculoides | reverse complement strand
ATATATATATATATATATATATATATAAAATATATATGATATATACATATATAAGATATATAATGTTATATATATATACAATATAAAATATATATGCGTATACATACATATATATAATATATATATACATATATATACACACAAACACACACATATAGACACTTATATGTGTACGTATATGCATGTATATTGCATACTTACATGCATACATACATACATACGTACATAAGTACATACATACGTGCGTACACACACACACACGTACACACACACACACACACACACACACACATATATGGAGAGAGAGAGAGAGAGAGTGGGAGAGAGAGAAACATACATACACACAAATATACACATATTTATATAAGGATTTATACATTCATAAATGAAATTACAAGAAGATTATTAAATAAAGTTTACAATAATACGATAGCAAATACCTCATATGTGGCCGAAATATTGTATAATGAAGATATATAGTATATGCATATATGTATGTATTAATGCCATTATCGTCTAGTATTATGTATTATCCGTATATGCGATTGCTACACTTTGTTCAAAAGATACCAAAATATATCTATTGCTCTCTACAAAATATCATGATGTTGGCAAATAGCATACAGTTACATATCTTTTATTCGTTGAATTGCATCCAAGTGCTGACACCATTTTGGAAATATTTAATTCGTTATTTTGTTTTGTTCTTACTACCAGTATTTAGTTTCTTCTTATTCTATTTCACTGAGTTTTAAAATAAACTTTGTAAGAAGACGATTTCGTGTCTGTCTTGAGATTGTTTTAAAGACTATGTTACGTTGCTCCACTTGTAAAAACATTGATGCCCCGATTTATACGATGCTCGGTTTGCACGGTTTTACTTTTGCCCATTTTTTCTGAATTGAACCGACCCCCCCCCCACTCTCACTCTATTTTTCTCGTTTTTTTTGTTTTTGTTTTTACATATACAGATACCTCGCCTCATCGTTTCTGTCCGTCTGCATTTTTAATTTTCATTTCTATTCTTTAATAGGGGAGTAGATCTCACTCTAGACAAATACTTGTATGCTAATAATATAGCCTGAACAGGATAAGCTTCCCCTAATTTGCAGAAAAAAGTGTTGGCGGCCAGCTATGCGTCTGGAACTCACACCTCCGTGATTACGCGTCGCGGTGCTCTTAGACCGATTAAGCTAAACTGCCCACACCACACACCTCTCTGCAAATTTAAGATATATAGAAATCTCGCTTTATGAGACGCTATTAAAAGTTAAATTCAAATTACGATGAACGTAAACAAACAAACGAAGTTTGCTTTTAGAACCGTTGAGATGTCTAAGAAAGTTAAAGAAGTGATTTTAAATTCTCAAACGCAGGATAATGCTAATAATATAGAATTTAAAAATCACTTCTTTAACTTTCTAAGACATCTCAACGGTTCTAAAAGCAAACTTCGTTTGTTTGTTTACGTTTATCGTAATTTGAATTTAAAATACTTGTATATTTTGTTA
>NC_068987.1:20729014-20729983 GCF_001194135.2 Octopus bimaculoides | reverse complement strand
TGTAAAGACGGACGAAACGTCACAAAGAATTTTGTCCGGCGTTCTAATAACTCTGCCAGCTTGCTACTGCTTTAAAGTAGTGAAGTATTAGCTACATGAACAACCTTTACGATTTACTGGACCACACTGAGTAACAGAAAGACCACGAGTCGAAGTTTTTCAGCCGCACACTCTGTCGTAGCAGTAAGGAAACTACGGAGGTGGGACAACTCGCTTGCCGTTTAAAAAACACTAGTTAAAATCACATAGATCTACAATATCTGAAAATAAAAAAAAAGACAGGATGGTCACGCTTAGAATGTCTTTGATTAGTCTTTTCCACCAGGGTATACAGGGTATACAAACGAAAAGATAGCCGATAATGCTTGAGAATCTAATCACCAAGAAATTGCGATTCCAAAAGCCTTTCCTTGGAATATTACATTGGAAGCTTATTAAGCAGCGCTTCCATTACCATTTTTTAGATCAAAGAATTACAATTTTGGCATTCTTCCTGCTTGGAATTCATTAAATTACCAAAAATTGCTTTCTTCTTTATTCATTTCTTTTCTTGCCTTTTTTTTTTTCGTTTTTTTTTTTTTTAATTCTTTTTAAGGTTTTTATTATCTTTTTTTGCTTTGAAATAACTTGTACACAGGATCTTGATAATTTCTAAAAGAGAAAAGACTAGCCTGTACATACATGCACGCATGCATGTGTGCAGTTATACATACCAATACGTACATGTAGACACAGATACATATAGATTTATACTCACAAACACACACAAAAACACACACACACATACACACACGCAAACACACACACACACACACACACACAAACACAGGCATACACACACACAAACACAGGCATACGTACACACATATATAGACTCACGCTTATATAAGCACATTTCCCTCTCCATCTCACTCTGTCTATATATATGCATGTATGTATATATATATTTATATATGTATATATATATAT
>NC_068987.1:20726204-20728883 GCF_001194135.2 Octopus bimaculoides | reverse complement strand
ATACATACATACATACACGCACGCACGCACAATATATATATAAATATATGTATATGTATATATACATCAACATTTCCTGTCGGTGACCTTTAAGATATACATAAAAGTACAACATATACAACATATAAAGCCAAATAAATACACACACAAAAATTGCAGACACAAATTCATTCACTTTCACACACACACACACACACACACACACACACACACACACACCGGTATGTACACTCGTATGTTGCACCTCGCACGAAACAGCACAAAGACTCAAAGTTGTATACAGGTATAAAACACTGTGTCTGTGTTTAAACGTATATGTGTATATGTGTATGTATGTATGTATGTATGTATGTATGTATGTATGCATGTATGTATGTGTATATATATATATATATATATATATACGTACGTACATATGTGTGTGTGTGTATGAGACGATGTGTGCATGTATGCGCAATGTGAAAGTGCGTGCGAGCGTGTATGTGTTTGGGTGGACTACAAGAAAACTTTAAACTAAAGGCTACTTTCCCGGGTGTTTTTATAAAACAGAGGAAAGAAAATATCACGGAATCCGGTTGCAGAAAAGGGATTGGGATCCAAGTAAAACATCCAGATGCTTTAGAAAGGATTGCCATGAATATCAGCATATAAGATTTCACAGTCATGTGAAGGGGGCGCGTAGCAATTATATGAAATAGTTATAGTGTGACCCGTCATACGATGGCTAACTTTAGAAGTATTCAAAGTGCATTCCAGAAGTTTTGAGACTTTTTCAGAAGCGACATTTATTTATTTCAAAGAAGTACAAAACTTTAATCTCCTTCGAAACAGGATCCTCTGACATCAATAAACTTGTAGTGCTCCAGCCACTTTGTGAAAGTCCCACGGAAGCCCTCTATTTTGAATGTATCCTGGATCCTTGTCATGGCCTTTTTCATCTACTCCCTCAGCTTGGGAAACACCACAAGTTGCGAAGAGTAAGGTTGGTTACCAGGATGTAGTTGTGGACCGGCGAATGTGACTGGTATGTAATTTTATCGACCTTAGAGGAATGCAAGGCAAACCTAAGCTCTGTGGGATTTAAACATGGAACGTAAAAAGAAGAAACAAAACTGCTGCAAGATTTTTTGTTCGACCCTCTAACAACTCTACTCTTTAAATCTTTTTTACTATGGGTAAAGGTCCTATAATGTTGGAGGAAGAGCTTGCTGGTTATCTCCCAGTGTTCAACTGGTACTTATTTCATCGACTCCGAAAAGGTGAAAGTCAAAATGTATCTTGGCTGTATTTGAACTCAGAACTTAAAGCTGAAAGAAATGGCGTATAAAATTTTGTCCGACCTGCTCACGATTTTGTTAGCACATCACCTTATGACGTTCGTAGATAATGAGGTTAATAGATAATGAGGTTAATAGATAATGAGTTGTTACAGCGTTGAATAGAATGTCTTTCAGAAACTGTTCCGATACCTAACTCTCTGAATTCAATTCCCATTAGGATCAACTATGCTTTTCATCTTTTCTGGGGTCAGTGGAAAAAACCACAAGATATGATACCCACGTCTCTAACAATTCCAAGTGGATTGGGCTGTATACTATGTGGTATCTACGACGGTTCACTGAGCTCTGATAACTAGGTCTGTAACGATCGTGGTGCCAGGCTTTATAGATCTTAGTCGTTGGTCTTTCTCTTCGATATATATCGCTGGCGTGGAGAAAGAAGTCTTGCATGTATGAGAAACAACCAGTCTTTGTAAAAATATATCTTGCCCTCTCCTGGTGGATTGACGGAAATTTTAGAATGTTTGGCGAGTGCTTTGTGGGCTCAGTTCCGGATCTTTAAGTTCTGAGAACAATATCTGCGACGAAGACTGGTGCCGGGCTCTATCGGCCCAAGTAATCGGCCGCGTCTCCTTGGGATAAACATCGTCGGCGTAGAGAAGGAAGTCTTGCATGCATCAACAAATACCAATTTTCCTGAAAAATAAGAAAAATACAGTCCAGACCTGCGCATACATATGAAAAAGCATGGTGAACATAGAACCAATGAAGACATTAAAAGGTAAAGAAAATGTCTACAGTGAACTAATGAGGAATCTCAGGAACTATAATGTTAGAGTAATTCTCTTTCATTATTTAATTACTTGGTTATGTAACTAACTGCCTCATTACCAATGTCGAGAAGCCGAACTTCACAAAACCAGAAAAAAAGATACGACTAATTAAAAATTTTAATTAAAAGACGTTAATGGAACATTCAAAAGTATATAAAATATTCCAGAAGTTTAGCCTGTGATTTGTACACATATATAGATGTATAGGAATATAAACATGCTTTTAATTATTTTTAATTGACAAGATGTTACAGAGTGACTTAACGGCCGAGACCTTCGAGCGTGGCACTTATCAATCTCTTCGATGACTCAAAATAACGGCCAGCCTTCGATTTTTTCTATCCAAAGATTGTTTTAACTCACTATTGTTGATAGCTTTATTCACTTTGAGTACCAGCATTAAAACCAAATGCTTGCTCGCCACCTTAATAATAATAATAATAATAATAATAATAATAATAATGATAATAAGCGTATATTACTTCCTTATATTCTTCCCGGTTCCATTTAGTTCTTTTACATTTTTGATTTTGTGGTCGTTGTGGTGGTGAACTATGGGGGCTTAA
>NC_068987.1:20723584-20724982 GCF_001194135.2 Octopus bimaculoides | reverse complement strand
TAATAATTAAAAAGAAACAGACGCAGGTATGGCTTAGTGTGAGTGCATGTGTGTGTGTGTGTGTGTGTGTGTGTGTGTGTGTGTGTGTGTGTGTGTGGTTAAGAAGTTTGCTTCGTTGTCATGTGGTTTCGGGTTCGATCTAGCCACACTGCTCCTTGGCGAAGAGTGTTGTTCTATAACCTCGGGTCATCTGATGACATTGATGTAGTTTGGTAGACGATTATATGGCAGCGCTTGTGTATACATACATACATGCATACATACATACATACATACATACATTTGTAAGAATTATGCATGTAATCTCTGTGTGCCTATATATATGTATGTACATATATATATATATATATATACTACATATGTGGAAAATGTGGGTGTGTGTGTGGAGTTGTTAGCTAACTCCTCCTACATCGTTTTATCGATTTTGATGAAACTTGACAAGTGAGCAGAAATCATGTCTGGAAACCTCATGGCATACTCAGATTGTTGAAACAATTCGATAATAGGGCCCTTGGAAGGGATCCTTATATATAGCCAAGGGAAATAACCCAATCATTTTCCTAAATTATTTGGTAAAAATTAAATTGAGTATGCCTATTTCTTAGTATTCAAACTGTTAGAGTTATTTTCGCAATTTATACAGCACAACCCTTAAACAAGTAAATAGAATATACCAACACTAGCGCCCCTGAGGGTAATATTCTCTGGGAACGCACAAAAGCCCTTTTCAGAGTTATTTACTTTGAATTGTTACTATCTCATATCTGATTAGCCTGTTATTACGTAACATGCTTCACGATTTTAGTATACATACCTTATTAGTGTTTCCTCTTATGTTCTATATACTCTGGGAACGCAATAAAGCCGTTTTCGGGGCTACTTTATTTGAATTCTTACTATCGGTAAACTAATTTCATGTTATTACATAACTGACTTCACTGTTTGGGTATCCATAACTTATTGGGATTTCCTAAAAACAAGATCCTGTGTAAGCCAGTTCGGTATTCTCTGTAAATGCACAAAAAACATTTTAAGGGCAACATACATTTGTAGTGTTGTTATTGGATTAGCGAAACAATTATGAGAACGGAACCAGGGGATAAGCCCCGCTTTCCCAGGAATTACCGGGTACATCAGCAAGTATATATATATATACACACACACACGCACACATATATGTATATGCATGTATGTATGTATGTATGTATGTATGCATTTATATATGTATGTGTGCATATATATACATATTTATATGTAAGTATATATATTATTTACATTATTATATGATTTAACGCCACGCATCCTCTTCCAAGTATATATATATATATATATATATAACATTTATATCATTATTATTATTATTATTATTATTATTATTATTATTATAATATATATATA
>NC_068987.1:20720500-20720818 GCF_001194135.2 Octopus bimaculoides | reverse complement strand
TATACATATATATATATATATATATATATATATATATACATACATACATACATATGCACGCATGTATGAAAATGTATATACATGTATGTGTTTGTGTTTGTGTGTGTAGATACCTTTGCAAGGCTGTGAACGTTTGTTTATATCTAATACTGCTTTCTGTTGCTTATTAAATTCTTTACGTAATTGTTGTTGTCAGTATCGTCGTCATAGCCTTTATTGTTGTTGTTGTTGTTGTTGTTGTTGTTGTTGTTGTTGTTGTTGTTGGTGTTGTTGTTACATGTGTGTAGGTTGCCTCACATCAATTGTTTACGTAAGTAC
>NC_068987.1:20717868-20720203 GCF_001194135.2 Octopus bimaculoides | reverse complement strand
ATACATATACACAGATATATATATATATATATACATATGCATATGTATGTGTGTGTGTGTATACATATACATATATATATATATATATATACATATGCATATGTATGTGTGTGTGTATATATATATATATATACTGTATGTACATATTTGTTGGCTCGTTATTAATTGCACTTTTAAACATGGCTGAGTGTTACCTCGCGGTAAATATTGCATGTTCTGTAGCCACATATAGCTTTGAAATTACCGTAGGCATCAGCTGATTCTAAACTGTGTATCTATTTTGAAGTATTCTCGTAATTACTACTCAATAAAATAGAGTTAGCCTTAAAGAACCAGTTCAGCGTGCCGAATGAAAATGTTTTACAATATTTTAAATTACTTCCTGCAGTGTTTTCGGTTCCAATGTTACCCTGAGGTGCCACGAAAATTTTCTTCAAGATATTCACAACCAGTTTTGAGTCTTGTACCGATTCAGTTGACTAAACATGTGATTAATGTATTTGTGACTTTCTATAATTCTATAATTTTAAGAACTGGTTTATAATTTTGTATGATTTATTATTCATACTAGTATGTTACCCGTCAAATGACGTATAATTTTCGACGATACTTTTGCCACTATAAGTAATATTAGGAATATGACATACAGACTATAATTAGCAATTCAATCTTTAACAAATTTCTTGGTGCTTACAGAGAATTATACAAACACAAACACACACACACACATATACACACATACTAGAGTGTTGACAGTTATGTAAGATAACTTTGGAAGTATAGTTTCACCACTATTGTTAATTTCAGAAAATATGGAGTACATATTATAATTTAACATTTATATGATTTCCCTGTGCTTATACAAAATATTTTCTACTTTAGGCCCGAGAATTTTGGGGAGGTGGCCAGTCGATTAGATCGACCTCAGTACGCAACCGGTACTTAATTTATCGACCCCAAAAGGATGAAAGGCAAAGTCGACCTCTGCGGAATTTAAACTCAGAACGTAAAGACATACGAAATACCGCTAAGCATTTCTCCCAGCGTGCTAACGTTTCTTATTTCGTTATTGCCCACAAGGGGCTAAACATAGAGGGGACAAACAAGGACAGACAAAGGGATTAAGTCGATTACATCGACCCCAGTGCGTAACTGGTACTTAATTTAAGGGCTTCGTATATTTTACCCCAGTGTCACTTTGATGGCATGCACTGCTCTCTCATTCAATAATAATAATAATAATAATGATGGTGATGATGATGATGTTAGCAACAACAATAATATCAATAATAATAATAACCAACAGCAATATAAACATCAAAAATCATAACATGCCCAAAAATAATGACCAAAAGATCAACAAAAAAACAAAGATTGTTTATCACTCATACCATTTATATCTGCCATGTAACAAACAACCTATCAAATTAGATGGACACATCCGGGCCTCTAGCGATGTCATCTTGATTGTTCCATTTTGTTCTTATCAATCAACAAATGTTTCCAACAGTGAAAAAGATTCTTACCTGAACATATTGCATAATTCTGCAGTGTTTCTCCATACTTTTACGGTTTATTTTTCTGTCAGCTTCTCTTTAGCTATCCATTCTTTCATCTGTCCGTCCATCCGTCCATCCTTCGATCCATTCAGTCATCCATCCAACCAACCATCTATCCATTCATTTAGTTATAGCAACTATCTATCTATCTATCTATCTATCTATCTATCTATCTATCTATCTATCTATCTATCTATCTGTCTGTCTGCCTGTCTGTCTGTCTGTCTGTCTTTGCACTTATATTCAATATATATATTTGCATTATATTTACGTAAATATGTGCATATATATATATATATATATATATATATATATATATATATATATATATGTATGTATATGTCTATGTATATACATGCTTAGAACTATGTAAAATGGTAATTAAATCTGCATAGGCGTGAGGCTATATATAGGTAGAATCCACAAATAGCGGAAGTAATATTTGAGGTTAAGTAGCAAAAAGTAAAAAATGAATTGTACGCATGGTCAGACAATCAAAATCGCATGTGTGAAAAGCGTAGAAATATAAAGCAAAGCCAAAGAAACGACAAAGAAATGCACAATGAATCTTAATACACCAAAGGAAGAAACGGAAGAATATCTGTAGTTTCAACGAGAAGATAAAACAACAGAAAAATGAACTAAGACGCAAGAGAAAGATAAAAATGCATGATATCATAAAGGTCTTCTGTTTACATGGTGGTTCTCAGGTCTCATTCTTCTTGTACCAGTGTATATATATATATATATATATACATACATACACACACACACAC
>NC_068987.1:20714452-20716513 GCF_001194135.2 Octopus bimaculoides | reverse complement strand
TATATACATACATATAAACAATATATGAGTATATGCATATATATGTACATGTATGTATATACCTTCATCTACATGTACATATAGATACATAACTGGGTACATGACGTGGCAAAAGAACATGGACAAAATGATAAACAAGGTACAACAAACAAGCAAGCCACGTAGAAACATCTCCTTCATCAGCTGCCACCATTAAAACACCGGCGTATATATATATATATATATATATGTATATATATACATATGTGTGTGTGTGTTATATATATATATAGTTAATTATCTTTATGTTTATAGATATATTTTATTTATATATATACTTTCTTTGTGGTTTTATACACACACACATATACACCTCCCCACCCACACACACAACATACACACATATATACAGATATAACCTCTCCACTTTTTTTATCTCTGTTTCAAGTCTAAATACTTTTCTGTTCGTCAATAATACTTAATACGTATCTCTTTGTTTTCGGATAAGTTTTGTTTATGTCTGTCGCATGTGTTCTCGGGTAGACACAATCATACACACACAATATACATATAGATATGTAACACACACCTCGACACATGAACATATGTCTGTGAGAGAGTATTTTATATATGCACATTTATCCGTGTGTGTGTGTGTGTGTGTGTGTGTGTGTGTGTGTGTGTGTGTGTGTGTGTGTGTGTGTGTGTGTGTGTGTGTGTGTGTGTGTGTGTGTGTGTTTGAGTGCGTGTGTGAGTATGTGTGTTTGTATGTGTGTGGGCGTGTATGTGTGCATGTTTGAGTTTGTGTGTGTGTGTGTGTGTGTGCGTATGTGTGTGTGAATATTTATATGTGTGTGAGTATGTGTGCTTGTGTGTGTGTGCGCATATGTGTTTGTGTGCGAGTGTGTGTGAGAGAGAGAGTGAGTGCATGTATGTGTGTGCGTGTGTGTGTGTGAGTATGTATATGTGTGTGAGTATGTGTTTGTGTGAGTATGTATATGTGTGTGAGTATGTGTTTGTGTGTGTGTGTGCGTTTGTGTGTATGAGAGAGTGTGTGCATGTTTGTTTGTTTGTGTGTGTGTGTGTGGGTGTGGTGGTGTGAGTACGTGTTTGTGTTTGTATGTGTGTGTGTGAATATGTGCGTTTGTGTTTGTGTGTTTGTGTGTGTATGTGTGTGCGTGTGTGAGTGTATCTGTGTGTGTGTGAGTGTGTAGTTTACATTTCAGTGTGTCGGAAGTGTTATTTCATCGCAACTGTGCTCCATAATCCTTTCTACTCTAGGCACAAGGTCTGAAATTTTGGGGAAAGGGATGAGTCGATTACATCGACCCCAGTGCGTAACTGGTACTTAATTTATCGACCCCGAAAGTACGAACGGCAAAGTCAACCCCGGCAGCATTTGAACTCTACAGGGTGTCCATAAGGTCTGGGCACATGGAGTAAATAAAATCATAACTTAAAACAATTAAATATAAGAAATAATAATTTCTTAAAATATGTGTTAATCCCCATGTACCTAGAATTTGCGTACACCCTGTATAATAATACTAGCGTTGCCCGGGTTAAAGAGAATAATGAAATCTAAAAACGCCGTCTAGACTACGCATCATCTTTATATATAGAGATGTATATACACACACGCACCCAAACACACGTATATATATGTATATCAGTATAAATATATGAAAGTCAATGAAGTTTTGTAAAAGAAGGTGATCATGTACATACTTTCTTGCCGCTGTGATTATAACACCTCGTTGTAAACAATTTTCCTTGTTTTCCCTTGTGGAGCATATACAAATAGGTTTTTTGTTGCTGCCCACTCTTGAGCAGCCAACATACAGTTGTCCATGTGAGAAGCAGGGCTCTTCCAAGAGAAGACCAGCTACAGACAGTGTTTGACCCTGAGATTTGTTTATGGACATGGCAAAAGTCACACGAAGGGGGAATTGTAGTCTTCTGAATGTAAAAGGAATGTCTGCTCCTGATGGAGTAAGAGGAATTCTTGGAATAAAGACGTCATCCCCTTTTGCACATCCAGAAAAAATGGTAGCCTCGATAACGTGTGACATCATTTTCTAA
>NC_068987.1:20710149-20711348 GCF_001194135.2 Octopus bimaculoides | reverse complement strand
GGGCGTAAGATATTTGAAGATAGATTTATGTTTATCTAAAACAGATATTTTAATAACAGATCACTTTATTTATCCCAAAATTTATGAGGATAAAAGTAAACCTTTTCTATAATGTTATTCAATAAAGCCACCTTCAGCTTCAACAATTTCTTCTATATGAGATCTAAACTATCTGCGGTAGCGGACGGGAGATAGACGAGAAGGGGAGGAGCAGCGAAAGAAGGGTCTGCTCATAATCATCTGTCATTTCTTTTGTTAACTTTTTGATATTGGTCGAAATTTTTCTCGTTTGCGATAACCCAAATCAAATCTTCTGCTAGATTTTTCAGCTTGTTTTAGATTTGATGTAGTGATTTTCTTTTGCGTTTTCTGACAAATTGACCTTCGACACACACGCACACACGCACGCACATTATAACGATAATCCCAGGATGAAATTTATAGACATTTAATGCATCGCTTTGCGCGTTTCCACAAATTACATAATTTTTAGGATCACAGTCCTTGTTCCTGGGATGATTACAATGTAGTCATTGTAATCGACTTACTCTCTCACCTCGAAATAGCTGGCCTTGTGCCAAAGTTTGAAACCAATATTTCGGGTCAAAACTCTTTATCAATAATCCTTTTTTTTATTGTATTTTAAATTGAGTTATATATTTCAAAGATATTGCAAAATGTACTTCCGTTATATTTTCAGTGGCAATTTTAATTTCTGCTGAGTGTTTGTTATTCCCAGCACTTAACAATACTCACATTTTATCCACTGAGAGTTTTATAATTATTCTCGTATTAATAAATATATCCTAAAACTGATTGATTAATAGCATATTTTTAAAGTTCTAAAAGAGCAACCGTCTCCACGTGGATTTATTACTGTTCACTCTCCATATCCCCATTCGCTTTCTATCTTATTTCTTTGTTGCTCACAAGGGGCTACACACAGGGGACAAACAAGGACAGAGAAACGGATTAAGTCGATTACATCGACCCCAGTGCATAACTGGTACTTTATTTATCGACACCGAAAGGATGAAAGGCAAAGTCGACTTCGGCGGAATTTGAACTCACAACGTAACGGCAGACGAAATACTGCTAAGCATTTCGCCCGGCGTGCTAACGTTTCTGCCAGCTCACCGCCTTCCATTCTCTTTCTATATGTATTTTACTCACTTTCTCTATATATTATGTATAATATT
>NC_068987.1:20706836-20709561 GCF_001194135.2 Octopus bimaculoides | reverse complement strand
ATATATATATATATATATATATATATAGTTCTATATGTCATCTTTAGGGAACCCGAAGTGGATCAAAGCTGAACTGGTTTTGTCTTATTTGCATAACAGTCCGGGCGCTGACAACGTTGTCACTTAATTGATAAATAATTGATTAATATAAACTGGTTAACCTATTAATGACGCATTATCCTACGTCCAAAATATGCTGAGTAGTGCATTAGTAATACACCCCACCACACACAAACACATTGAGGCACAGCACACACACATACACATATCGTGATTGAAAAGGCTCTTAGCATTTGAATGATACATAATCTATAAATTTAGTAACAGTTTTGCTTTATTTTTTATAACTAGCGTTGTGATTTTGTTGTGCGGGTGTGTATGTACGAGCATGTATTTGTGTGTGTGTGTGTTTGTGTGCCTGTGTGTGTTTCTGTATTTGTGTGTGTGCGTGTGTGTGTGTGGTAAGAGAAATAAGCCAGAGTAGTCAGTGACATGTATTTGAAAAGCAGACAAATACAGGCATAACAAATACTCTACAACATATATTCTTAATTCATTTATATTACCTTTTCTTCCACTCAAAGTATTGGTCCGCGGTCCAGTGCTAGTTCGCCAGCCATTGGCTGCCGGTACGCGGCGAGTTTCCAGAAAAGAAAGAAACATCTTAAAATGCTTATGAAATGCTTATAAAATGCTTATGTAATATTGTATTACTTGTTTACAAAATAAATATAAGATAAAAAAATTGTTAACTTTTATCATATTCATTATATATATTGTTTCCAGTATAAACTAATATTACTAAGAAATATTTCCGGTCCCTGACACATTGGAAAAAATAAAACTACCGATACACCACATCAAATAGTTTGAGAAGCAATTATGATCAGCTCCATATTAGAAGAAGAGATCATCTTAAGATTCAAGTATCCTCTAAAGTATAGTCAAAGAAACTCATATGATTTTTAAGTCTTAGAATGCCACCGACCTATTAAATTCTTGATCGGAGACTGTCACAAAATGTAAGCATCTCGACAAGCTTCTATTATCGGCTCAGCACTATTTTTCTCAGTTCTTTCTCTCCGCGACATCGGCCTTCTGCTTTAGATTTTCTTTGCACTTCTTTATGTGCAATTTAGATATAACCAAAGCGACATTACGCTTACTGGTCACAGAGTCCCCAACAAATATCAAAGACATTGCTCTTCCTCTACGGTCCACAATTTAAGAAGTTAAATGCTTTGAGATTTTTGTTATTAAATCTATATTTAGTTTAAGCCAAAGAGGTTGCTTTAAAATGCATATAGTTCTTTGTTTTGTGCCTGATATTTTTGGGACGTGAAAGCGAGAACGTTTTGTCGCATGTATAGTCTTATCTGTGTACTCAATAAAGTTGACCAGGCCTTCATCGCTGAGTAGTTAGAGTATCGCTATCACAATCATGAGGTAGTGAGTTCGATACCGGGACCGAGCTGTGTGTTGTATTCTTGAGCAAGACACTTTATTTCACGTTGCTGCAGTTCACTCATCTGTAGAAATGAGTTGCGGCGTCACTGGTCTCGGCCTTTCCCGTAAACAAACTTGCTAGGACTTGTGCCTCGGAGGGTAACTTTCTAGTTGTAATCCCATGGTTATTCATGACCGAAGAGTGTCTTTACCTTTTAACCTGAGTGATAATAGAATGTTATTCATCAAGAAGTGAATATATATTCTTTACATTAACACTATTCTATAATGTTTCCATGCATTGTTTATATACGAACGCAATGCTCGACCGGGTAAGAGAATTTTAAACGAAACCTTCTGACTACAGCTGCTGGTCTACAGAACACAACTTAAAATCAATCTTTTCCTTTTACTTCTAATCTAGTGACGTTTACGATCATCCAAAGGGGGGATCGAACGAAACCGTAGTTCGGATTAAGAAATCCTTTGCTTCCCAACTACATGGTTCCGGGTTCAGTCCGATTGCGTGGCACATTGGACAAGTGTCTTCTGCTATAGCCTTGGGCTGACCAGAGCCTTGTAAGTGGATTTGGTAGCCGTAAACTGAAAGAAGCCCGTCGTGTAGCTCCAGGTAGCACATTGTGGAAGTGTCTTCTAATGTAACTTCGAAGCAACCAAAGCCGCGTGAGTGGATTTGGTAGATGGAAATTGAAGGAAGCCTGTCGTATATATATGTATACGTATCTCTCTGTGTGTTTGTGTCTGTGTTTGTTCTCCCGCCATCGCTTGACAACTGATGTTAGTGTGTTTACGTCCCCGTAAACCAGCAGTTCGGCAAGAAGAACAAGGTAGAATAAGTACAAGGCTTACTCCTGAGTCGATTTGTTCGACTAAAAGCCTTTAAGGCGGTGCTCAAACATGGTCGTAGTCTAATGACTGGACTGAGACAAGTAAGAGAGTGATATATTATACATACTACATATATATTATATGAGTGCGCATGTGATTGTGTGTGTTTGTGTGCGTGTGTGTGAGTGTGTGTGTATGTCTGTATATGCGTGTAGGTTGGGCGCCTACATGCTGTGATGTGTTAATTTGTGCCAAATAAACAGGCGATGCATAATCTAACATAAACTAATCTCCGTCAATTTCAGGCATGTGTATTGAGTACTTCTTATTTTTGTAACATTACACAGGCAACATGGCTCCTCTTTCTCTGCATGGGTTTATACAATCATATATATATATATATATATATATATATATATATATATATATA
>NC_068987.1:20705800-20706395 GCF_001194135.2 Octopus bimaculoides | reverse complement strand
TATATATATATAGTTATATATTTACACTCATACATACGTACGTACATATGTACATACATACATGCACGCATGCATACACACACATACATACATAGATACATACATACATAAAAACTCACGTATCTCTGTATACATTGAACGTCGGACACAAGATATGGTAGATATTTAAATGTCTATCGTGCTCCTCACACCTCTTAGATTCAGTGACATTTCCAAAACACTGAAACGGGAGTATCACGGCTGTCAGAGCATCATCTACCCAAACGCCACCCCTGTTCTACAGTGCTATGGGCTCAACAAGGGTATGTAAACAAAAACACTTCCCCATCCACATTCTCTCCTACCTGGTTTAGATCACACGGAGGTTTAACAACACCTGTGCTAATAAAGTTTAAATGGTGCGGTCACTGCGGCGATAGGATAGACTGCACTTGTATCTATTAGATGTTTGTTTGAATACAAGTGTGTGTATGAGTGTGCGTGTGTGTGTGAGTTTGAGTGTGCGTATGTATGTCTGTGTGAGAACATACAGGCACTTCGCACGCGTATATATATATATATATATATATATATATATATATATATATATATATAT
>NC_068987.1:20700388-20704904 GCF_001194135.2 Octopus bimaculoides | reverse complement strand
GTGTCTTCTACTATAGCCTCGGGCTGACCAAAGCCTTGTGAGTGGATTTGGTAGACAGAAACTGAAAGAAGCCTGTCGTATATATGTATATATATATATATGTATGTGTGTATGTGTTTGTATGTCTGTGTTTGTCCCCCCAGCATCGCTTGACAATCGATGCTGGTGTGTTTATGTCCCCGTAACTTAGCGGTTCGGCAAAAGAGACCGATAGAATAAGTACTAGGCTTCCAAAGAATAAGTCCTGGGGTCGATTTGCTCGACTAAAGGCGGTGCTCCAGCATGGCCACAGTCAAAAGACTGAAACAAGTAAAAGAGTAAAAGAGAGATATATATATATACGCACGCAGTGGTTTGACACGCTATCTTTAAGGTAACATGCCTTACGTTGGTTTGATATCACTGTAACATATATTTCTAAAGTATATATGCGTAAGTATACATATTGGGTGCATGTGGGAAGAATGTTAGCAAGGCATGTAACTTGAATGAAGCTCGAATATTGATAATGGAAAACATGAAGAATAAGATGAAATGCAATTGTATTAAAAGAACGGGCATTTATAAAGCAATGACAATTACTAGTCTTGCTTCTGACTATTGTTTGAAGCTTGCTCTATTTTTATAGGGAATTCATGGCTCAAATTAGTATATGTTTTGAATAGGATTTGATTGTTAGATGATAGTCACGTAACTGGTCTTAGAAATTTTTGCAGGTTCCCCGCTACGTCCGTGTGTTAGTATCAAGTGACAATGTTTGGCGTCTTAAGGTAAGGCTGTCACGGTTGACTGAACATGTCCAAACAATCAACGCTCTGAATGTTTTCTGTCAAGTGTTTGTAGAGAATGAATGCATGATTAGGTTTATAACCTTCTATATGTTTCCCGCTACGTCCCTGCCTTAGTGTCACGTAGCAGTATATTTTGCGCCTAAAAAAGAAGGTCGACACAGTTGAGTGAACATGTTTAGTTATAATCAAGGCACTCCAAATTTAATTTGTCTGGTGGGAAAATAGACAGGAGTCGTTTTTTGTCCAGTGCTTAAAATTTAGCTTGCGAGCTGTGTGGCTTCTTCATGATAAGTGGCAGAATGAGCTTTGTGTGTGAATAGTTATTTGTGTATGTACTGTGCTAAAGTCTGTTAAGTCTTGGTTTGTACTTTTGTATGAAAGTATTTTCTTTGTTTATCCGTGCTTCATCCGTGGTATTCGCTGAACATGGGAAGACCTAGAATTTGGGGGAAGAGTTATTTTTTGCACATATATCTATGTGTCCACTCAGTAGAATCTGTCTAGTATTGGGTCACGTATTTGTTGTCGGTGAATGTTCAGTCTATTTTTAGAGTAAGTTTTGCTTGACTTATGTAATCTTCATTACATCTTTGACATTTGAAAGTGTATACGAAATTCCCTGAAGAACATGTAATGTGATTTCTTACGGTAAAAAAGTTTGTCCTGATTTGAATTTATATGTTGTGTCTTGAATAAGGTTGATGCAGGTCCCGCAATTGGGGCAGCAACACATTTTGACTGTTGGTGTAGGAATTGTGGAAAGTAATTTAGCCCTTTTGAGGAATTTTTGTGGGGACTTTATCTTTTACTCTTGATTATTCTGTGTATTTCGAATGCTTGTTTCATTCTTGGGTCTTGTTTTAGTAGTGAGATGCTCTGGTGGATAATATTGTAGACCTGTGTTTCTTGGGTTGTGTGTTGTAATAAAGGATGGCGTATTGGATGTGTCTAAAGCGTTTTTTTATTATTTTTCATAGTTCTTCGATATTCATTGCTTTGGCACGTTCTATTCCGTTATCTATTAGCATTAATGGATATTGTCTTTTAAGTAGTACTTGTTTTAATTCCTGGAGTCTTTTATTGTGTGTTTGAGGGTCTGAGACAATTGTGCAGTTTCTTCTTGCAAGATTACAGGGGATATTATCCTTCGTGCATTTGAGATGGCATGAGGAGAACAGCAAGTATTGTTTAGAATCTGTTTGTTGGTAATGAATATCTGTTTCAATGTTTTTATCTCTTTTGATGGTTAGTATGTCCAGGAATGGTAGTTGAGTTTTACTGTATTCCATGGTAAAGTTAATATTATAGTTTATGTTGTCGGTTAGATTTTTTAAATCTATAAGTTGTTCAAATGTGCGCGTCCATAGGATTAGGCAATCATCTAAGTAACGTTTCCAGCTTTCTAGTAGATATTTGTGGAAGTTCAAGCCATATATTAATCTAGATTGTTCATATATTTGGACCTCCATGTATGCCATGACTAGATTGGCGTAGTCGGAGCAACTTTTATCCCCAGCGCAGTCCCAACAAATATCTGGGACTCCCAGATATTTGTTTGTAAATATTGCTATCGAAGTCAAAAATGTTGTTTTCGAGGATAATCTTTAATCCTTCAGTGATGAAACTCTTTTCAGTTCTGCCTGGGATTTCATTTTATCTTTGGTTTTTCATCTTCGTTTTGTATCATCTGGTGTCGGTTGGTTCTAAAAAATGATTTTGCACAGTTTTCGTTTTATTACTATTTATATATCCTAGAACATTTTCTCTGTTAACTTGTCCTCTTTTATATCGATTTCGTACATTTGTTGTTTTGGATTGTGGTTGTTTCTTTCCGTAATTGTCATTTAAGTTGATATATGTTATCCGTTGTGTATCTCTTCGGTTCTGGGGAAATTCAGTCTAGTCGGAGGGAAAACTTCGATTCTTTTAGTTGGATTATTTTGTTGTCGAAGTAGTCTTGAATTGTCCTTATGGAACTGGTGACTATAATTTAAATATTTAGGAGTTTGATTAATCCGTTGCGAATGCGGTTTGTGGAATTTAACTTTCTTCAGTTTTTGAAATGAGATTCATAACTGGAGAACCAAAGAGCACTTCTCTCCCATCGTTGAAGAGATGTTAATTCCTCGTTTTCACATTTTTCTCTCCAGAGTTTAATATTGTTTTCTCAACCTTCGGATGTTTTTGAAATTTCTGTTTTCATTTGTCATCAATCGTTTTAATTTTTCTTCGTTGGAATTTGCTCTTAGCTGTAATAGCTGGATTTCCATTCTGAATTTGTCGAGAGCCATCTTTTCTCTAAGTTTTTGTTGTTGTTCGGGTTCATTAGCGATAGATTTTATTTGTAGTTTCTTTGGGAGGATGATCAGTGTTGAATTGAGCTATTTTTCATATATTTCCGCTTTGCCATTATTTTTAATGAAGTTCCAAAAGGCAAATTTACAGGCTGTGAGATTTTGGTTCCATATATGTTTAACAGTGTTTTCGATTGCAGCGGTTTCTCGTTGCAGGTTGATGTTATCTTTTCGTTCAATTTTTGAATCTTGTTCCGGTTTCTGGAGCATCACTGTTTCTATAGTTTTACATAACTGGTTGAGGGTTTGAACAACTGCCGTTTCTTCCATTTTTCGTCCTTCTTCGAGCGTTTCCTTAATACAAAATTTCAGACCTTGTGCCTTTAGCAGAAAGGATTATTTATAACACTATCTAAAGCGGCGAGCTGACAGAATCGTTACTTCATCGGACAAATTCGTAGCATCATTGGTGGGTGGGGGAGGCTTTACGTCCTGAGTTCAAATCCAGCCCAGCACGAGCTTGCCTTTTATTCTTTCGAGGGTCGATAAAATAAATACTAGTTTCGTAACGCATTCCATGTAATCGACTGGATTCCACTCGCCAAATTTCAGGCCTTGTGCGTATAAGTAGAAACGAGTACTTGTAGCAATATCTACTTCGAGTTCTACTGTTAAAAACGAATTAATAATAAATAGATTGGCTTCAAATTTTGGCACAATTGATACGTGTTTTATTGACCCCCGAAATGGATGAAAGGAAAAGCCGACCTCGGCGGAATTCGAACGTAAAGACGGACGAAATATCGCTAAGCATTTTACCCGGCGTGTTCGCCGCCTTAATTAATCATAATCACATTCCTTTCTACAACAGGTACAAGGCCTGAAATTTCGGGGGGAACGGTTAAGTCGATTACATCGACCCCACTGCTAACTCTGTCTCTTTTAACTCTTTTACTTGTTTCAGTCATTTGACTGCGACCATGCTGGAGCACCGCTTTAGTCGACCAAATCGATCCCAGGACTTATTCCTTGTAAGCCTAGTACTTATTCTATCGGTCTCTTTTGCCGAACCGCTAAGTTACGGGGACGTAAACACACCAACGTCGGATGTCAAGCGATGTTGGGGGACAAACATGGACTCACAAACATATACATACATATATATACACGACGATCTTCTTTCAGTTTCCGTCTACCAAATCCACTCACAAGGCTTTAGTCGACCCGAAGCTATAGTAGAAGACACTTGCCCAAGGTGCCACGCATGGGACCGAACCCGGAATCATGTGGTGGCTGGGGTGTTAGTGTTGGTGATGGTGGTGGTGGTGGTGGTGGTGATAATGGCAGAGTCGGTGCTAGATTCAGATGTGGTGGGTTGGGGCTGCGAAGCGATGATTGTAGTAGAGGAGATTGTAGTAGAGGAGATTGTAG
>NC_068987.1:20697824-20698372 GCF_001194135.2 Octopus bimaculoides | reverse complement strand
AGCAGTGCTTGGAAGGAAGGTATGTAGTGTGTGATCGTCGCATTGACCATGGCAGAAAGTTGTCATGGTGGTACCTGCTCAGAGGACTACGCAATGTAGCAGAAAGTGTATAGAGAGGAGTGTATGAACCGCACACAAATGTACGAGTGGTTCAGACGTTTCCAAGATGGCCGAAAAACTGTCGATATTTAGGAAGTTCTGGGTGACACGCAACCAGTAGAACTGAGAAAGACATCGCAGATGTGCGTGCAGCTGTAAGGGGAAATCGTCGAATCACCATCCGTGAATTATCAGAGGATATGCAGATTTGTTACTGTTCAGTTCAGTTCAGTTCATTATCACTGAAGATTTTGGGTATGAGACGTGTATCTGCCAAAAGAAGGCAAAAGAAGAATATTTCATAAGATTTCTGAGTCCAAAACTAAACCGGAAATAGCCTACAACAATATTACTGAAAACAACTTCCACTATATGTAATAACACGTGCTTGAAAACGTCAAGAACTGAAAGCGCTTACACATCTATAAAAGCAAAAGCCACACACATTT
>NC_068987.1:20695543-20696122 GCF_001194135.2 Octopus bimaculoides | reverse complement strand
GTGTGTGTGTGTGTGTGTGTGTGTGTGTGTATGGATGCTTGTATGTATGTATGTATGTATGTATGTATGTATGTATGTGTGTATGTATGTATGTATACTTTCTAACTGGTAATTCCTAGCACAATTGTAATTCTCTTTATCCCCCCAAAATTGTACTTCATATAGGACATAATTTAGGCACGCAGCAATGAGTCCGCTGCATCTTATTGCAGAAACAGTTGTAAGTTAATGAAGTTCATAGGAAAACCATCGTTTTTCCTGTTATATATATATATATAGATATATACAAATGGATGGCACGATACGTATTTTATAAACTCTCCCGAGAATATCTGAACACGCAGGCGAAACTCCAGGGTAGCGGGAACCTGACTTGTCCAAGATAAAAAATAATAACCACTGCTATGGTATTGAGTGCTTTTTATTCCGTCAGTCAACACTAAATGTATGTATGTATCCACACACACACACGTTTATGAATATGTGTTGCAAGATTCCTGATGTGAAATTGTTCGTTGAAACAGATATTTCGGGATAGTCATACATATATATATATATATATATATATATATATATATT
>NC_068987.1:20692368-20694012 GCF_001194135.2 Octopus bimaculoides | reverse complement strand
ATATATATATATATATATATGCGTGTGTGTGTATTTATCTGCCTATCACTCCATTTATCTATCTATCTATCTATCTATCTATCTATCTATCTATCTATCTATCTATCTATCCCCCCACACTCTCTCCATTAATGCAGAACAGTACTGGAAAATATTAAAACAGGCTGAGACAAGAAAACTTCTTACATTTTATAGGCCAATGTAGAGGCACTTATAAAGTTATGAAGGCCATAATAGTGTTTCCATGTTAATGCATTACGGTGTTTTTCGTTTTGCTATTATCTGGGTTCACCAAGAATGGTGAATCTAAGGATTTTTGTCGTACCCTGTTGTAATAATGATAAAAGATCCTAATAATGACCCCTTTCAGCTATTGACCTCAAATGTTGGGGGAGAAGGCAAGGCGATTACATCGACCCCATTACTCAACTAGTCCTCATTTCATCGATCCTAGTGCTCAACTAGTCCTCATTTCATCGAGGTAGAAAGGCAAAGTCAATCACGGTGGAATTTAAGGTCAAAACGTATTGAGTCGGAAGAAATATCGCTAAGCACTTTGTCCGGCTTGCTAACGATTCGCTGCCTTAATAGCAACAATAATAATGCTTTCACGTAAAGCGGTGAGCTGCCAGAATCGTTAGCTCGCCGGGCGAAATGCTTAGCAGTATTTCGTCTCTATGTTCTGAGTTCAAATTCCGCCGAGGTCGACTTTTCCTATCGGGGTTCGATAAATCAAGTACCAGTTGCGTACTGGAATCGATCTAATCAACTGGCCACCTCCTCAGATATTTCGAGCCTTGACACAAGGCCTGAAATTCGGAGGAGTGAGTAGTCGACTACATCGACCCCAGTGCGTAACTGGTACGAATATTATCGATTACGAAAGGATGAAAGGCAAAGTCGACCTCGGCGGAATTTGAACTCAGAACGTAATGACGGACGAAATACTTTTCTTTTCTACTCTAGGCACAAGGCCCGAAATTTTGGAGGAGGGGGTCAGTCGATTGGATTGACACCTGTACGCAACTGATATTTAATTTATCGACCTCGAATGGATGAAAGGCAAAGTCGACCTCGGCGGAATTTGATCTCAGAACGTAACGGCAGGCGAAATACCGCTAAGCATTTCTCCCGGCGTGCTAACGTTTCTACCAGCTCGTCGCCAATTCTGTTTTTCAAACACGATGAGGTTTCAAAGAGACTTGGCTGCAATTTCTAGTAGAGCCAGTGACCACGTAGGTATATCTTGTCTGTTGTTAATGTAAATTGTAAATATTTCTTTCTTTATTGCCCCGAGGGGGCTAAACTTAGAGGGGACAAACAAGGACAGACAAAGAGATTAAGTCAATTACATCGACCCCAGTGCGTAACTGGTACTTAATTAATCGACTCCGAAAGGATGAAAGGCAAAGTCGACCTCGGCGGAATTTGAACTCAGAACGTAACGGCAGACGAAATACCTATTTCGTTATTGCCCACAAGGGGCTAAACATAGAGGGAACAAACAAGAACAGACGAACGGATTAAGTCGATTACATCGACCCCAGTGCGTAACTGGTACTTAATTTATCGACCCCGAAAGGATGAAAGGCAAAGTCGACCTCGGCGGAATTTGAACTCAGAACGTAACGGCAGACGAAATAC
>NC_068987.1:20689562-20691716 GCF_001194135.2 Octopus bimaculoides | reverse complement strand
GTGGTGGTGGTGGTGGTGGTGGTGGTGGTGGTAGTGGAGGTGTCGGACACGGCGGTGGTACTCGTAGTGTTGGTTGCGGTGACAGTGGCGGAGGCAGTTGTGCTAATTCTGGTGGTGGAGATACTAGGTATTGTGGCGGTTGTAGTGGTAGCGGTTGTGGTGATGGTAGTAGTGGTATTGGTGGTTGGTGGTGGTGGTGGTGCTGCTGCTGCTAGTGATAGAGGTAGTGATTTGGTGGTGGCAATTGTGGGACTATGTATGGCGGCGGCGGCGGCGTCAGTGGTGTTATTGCTATAATTGTTTGGGATTTTTATTAGATCAAGAGGTTTGGTTGACATACGTTTTGGCAGTGGTTGCGGTGAAACGAGTGAAGGGTGCAACAGCAGCAGCAGCAGCAGTAGAAGTAGTAGTAGTAGTAGTAGTAGTAGTAGTAGTAGTAGTAGTAGTAGTAAAGTGTACGACGAGACAGTGATCAGTGTTGTTGTTGTTATTATTAACATTGGTGCCGTGTTGTGGTTTAACCTTGAGTGGGGCCCTTACCGAGCACACATATAGATCATAGGTATTCCAACTGTGACCATCACGTCTTTCGTGTGCAAGAATAAATACGCTTCAGATTTCATAATGTGTATATGTGTGTTTGTACCTGTGTGTGTGTGTGTGTGTGTGTGTGATTTTGAGGTAGTGTTAGCTGTTGATTCTAACAGGTCGGTCAACGACCTTCAGGTGTTTGGATGCTGGTTGTGTTTGGTAGAGTCGGTAAGACGTCAGCCGTAATACCTTGGTGTATTTAAATACGTCAATCTGAGTTCAAATCTCGGGCAAGACGACTTTACTTTTTCTTTCCGTCTAAGTTCGATAACATAAAATACCACTGAAGGGGTCAATTCAACTGACTATTCTCTTCCACAAAATGTTGGATAAAACACTTCGCAGTATTTCTTTCGCATCTCTGCAACTCTCGCACTCTGAGTTCGTATCACCATGAAGCCAATTTTTCTTTTAACTCTCTCGGGGGTCGCTAAAAAAGTACCAGTCCTGGGAGATGAATAAACAAAATTGTTAGACAGTATTAAGAGATGCCGTCAAGGCACATGACCTGGTGGCTACAATGTTTGGCGCATGTCTTTATTGTCGCGAGTTCAATTCCTAGAGCGGGCGGTGTATTTTGTTCTTGAGCAAGATGCTCCATTTCACGTTGTTCATGTCAACTTAGCAGTGAGTGCCGCCCAACAACTGGTGCTACTCTCATTCCCTCCAACTGTCATATTCTGAATGTGCCGCTGAGCCAAGGAGCAGGAGAGTCGAGAGGGTACCGATGTCTACTCACAATAGATGAGCACCTGAAGCAATTAGTGAGAACATAGTGCTTGCTACCAAGCAACGCTCATTCGCCAGTGATGGCTGGCTCTTTAACTAGTGGTGCGTAGTGGAAGGTATCTGGTCGGCTGTGTAGATTCTGAGTTCAAGTCCGCCTTGTTACTGCAAAGTGGTGATAATTCTGGCAGGAGGCCCGACAGATAGATAGTATGAGCAATTTGAAGAGAGCTTGCTTTTCAACCACATTGATTCCAGGCTCAGTTCCACTGCATGGAACCTTCAGCAAGTGTCTTCTACTATGTGTTTGTCCACCATCACCGCTTGACAACCAGTGTTGTGTTTACGTCCGCATGACTTAGCAGTTCAGCAAAAGGGACTGACAAAATAAGTACTAGGCTTAAAAAATAAGTCATGGGTCGATTTGTTCGACTAAAACCCTTCAAAGCAGTGCTCCAGCATGGCCGCAGTCAAATGACCTAATCAAATAAAAGAATAAAAGAATAAAGAATGAACTAAATAGAACAGGAGGTGACACATGAGATGGAGAGTCGCTGAAGAGGTCACAGGACGTGTGACGAAAGGTTTCCAGACAAAATGACACTAAAATATAAAAATCGATATATACAGTTTCTTTGATCTGATCGGTTATCGATTACCACCACAATACCACCACCACCACCACCACCAACGCGTCGCAATCACCACCAACAATATCCTTTCCTACTCTAGGCACAAGGCTCGAAATTTTGGGGGAGGGGCCAGCCGATTAAATTGAATTCCAGTACGCAACTGGTACTTAATTTATCGACCTCGAACACAATTAACACCACTGTT
>NC_068987.1:20688208-20688996 GCF_001194135.2 Octopus bimaculoides | reverse complement strand
TGTGTGTGTGTGTGTGTGTGTGTGTGTGTGTGTGTGTGAGAGAGAGAGAGAGAGAGAAAGAGAGAGAGAGAGACAGACAGACAGACAGACAGACAGAAACAAACAGACAGACAGAAACAAACAGACAGATAGAGAGACAGACTGAGAGTATGTATGTGAGTACGTGAGTGTGCGCGTGAGTACATGTGTGAGCATATACGTGATCGCGTGTGTGTATGTGTGTGTGTGTGAATATTAGTTTCAAATTTTGGCACAAGGCCAGCAATTTATATGAAGAGGATAAGTCGATTACATTGACCCCAGTATTCTACTGGTATATATTTTATCGACCCCGAAAGGATGAAAGGCAAAGTCAACTTCGACGGAATTTGAACTCAGAACGTAAAGACGGACTAAACGCCGCTAAGCATTTTGTCCGGCATACTAACGATTCTGCCGCCACGCGTCAGTTTGTATATCAACAGCAATGAGATATGCATGTGTGTGTGTGTGTGTCGGGTGTGTGTGTGTGAATAAATAACGTGAATAGTTACGGCGATGTGCGTTCTGATTTCGAACCCTGCCGAGGTCAACTTTATCTTTCACCCCTCCAGGGTCGATAGAATAAAAATAACAGTGAAGCACTAGGAACCATATCAACAGTTATTTCTCTCACACTAAATGTCTGGCCCCGCTTAGGTGTGACGGCCATGGTCGGATTCATGGTAGGATTCGGTGTAGTGTCTACGGTAATAGAGGTTGTGTGTGTGTGTGTGTGTGTGTGTGTGTGTGTGTGTGTGTGTGTGTGT
>NC_068987.1:20686749-20687685 GCF_001194135.2 Octopus bimaculoides | reverse complement strand
GATGGTAGAGATAGTAACGGCGACAATGGGGCTTCAGTGAAAGGTTTTATGCATACGGTGAGGGCGGCGGCGGCGGTGGTGGCGGGGTGCGGCGGTTTCGGGGTGTCGGTTGTGGTGGTAGTGGTGGTTGTGGTGGTGGTAGTGGTAGTGGTTGCAATGAGGAAAATGCTATGTATATGTAGCGGTAGTGGTGATGGTGGCGGATGTAGTAACAGATGTGACATGTTAGCTAGAAATGGTGGTGGAGGAGTATGGGTTGCTTGTACGACACAAAAAGAAACACAAAAGTGAAAGTAGGAATTAGCGAGAAATGAACAATCTAGGTTTTCCGCGTAACTACATCTACTGAAATATTTAGTCTCATAAAACACATGCCTATACATACATACATACATATATACATACATACATATACCGAACACACACACATATGTATATATACTCTTTTACTCTCTTTTAATTGTTTCAGTCATTTGACTGCGGCCATGGTGGAGCACCGCCTTTAGTCGAGCAAATCGACTCATTCTTTGCAAGCCTAGTACTTATTCTATCGGTCTCTTCTTACCGAACCGCTAAATTAGGTGGACGTAAACACACCAGCATCGGTTGTCAAGCGATGTTGGGGAGGAAAAACACGAACACACAAACAGCCACACACATATATATACATATACATATATATATACGACGGGCTTCTTTCAGTTTCCGTCTACTAAATCCACTCACAAGGTTTGGTTGGCCCGAGGCTATAGTAGAAGACACTTGTCCAAGGTGCCACGCAGTGGGACTGAACCCGGAACCATGTGGTTCGTAAGCATGCTACTTACCACACGGCCACTCGTTTCAGTCATTAGGCAACGACCATGCTGGGGCACCGAGCTGAAGGGCTCAGTAGAACAAATTGACACCAGTACTTATCTTTTTAAAGATTCGTGT
>NC_068987.1:20684410-20686229 GCF_001194135.2 Octopus bimaculoides | reverse complement strand
ATATATATATATATATATATATACACACACCTAGTTCATTAAACAGTTTGCTTTGCAACCACGCGGTTTCGATTTTCAGTTCCAGTGTGCAGACACCTCAGGTGAGTGTCTCCTAGTAACTAAAACTTCGCAATACTACGTCAATAAACTGTTGTCTATTTTACGCAAAAATGAAAATAACACTGACATCTCATTTTAACAAATATATTTACCAAAATTATATAAAATATCTTCAAATACTAGAGAGTAAATTTATTCAATAAAATCCCCGTGGGCTTCAACAACGGCCTCCAAACGACTTCAGAATTTCTCGCAACTCTTCTAGGCGGTTGCTTTGTTTAAGCTGGTGAATGGTCCCATAATGTTTGCCTTCAGTTCATCTTTGGTGTTGGTCTCTCGCTCGACTGCGCCCTACACATAATAATAATACAAGGGGTTGCAGTCTGGGTGGTTAGGTGGCCAGACGTTAGGGGTGATATTGTTGCAGAAATTGTCTGACAGCCATGAGTGGGTTCTCTTGCTTGTGTGACATGGTACAGAGTCCTGTTGTAGCCACCCGCTTGACCCAGGGCAGCGCTACCTCCTCCAAGCACTGTTGAATCTGAGGCCGTGTGGGAAGATGAATGGAGGCATAACGTCGCCATCACTAGTGATCACTCCAAACAGCCTGATGCTGACTGGATGTTTGATTTTTGTCACTCTCGGTACATGCCCTCAGATTGACAACAAAACACTCTGATGGAAATGTTCATACTGGAGCTTCCAGCGCGAATACCAAGCAGTACAGCATGTCGTTTCCAAATTTCTGCCAGAGTGAATTGCGTCGTGGTTCTGGTTTTCTCACAGACAGTGCCCAACTGACCCTCCGATGCAGTGTAGTCGACAAAATCGAAAATAACCAATACGTCAAATTAAAAATGTAAAATGTTTTGCAAGATTCTGGATATGAAACCCTGAGTGAAAACAGATATTGTCATACTTTGGGACGGTCATATTTTGCCAATTAAACACACGCCCTATACATTTGATATTCATTTTAGCTTTCACGCTGAGCGAGACGCTAAGCGGTTTTTCGTCCGTCTTCATGTTCTGGGTTCAAATTCCGTACAGGTTGACTTTGCCATTCGTCTTTTTGGGGTCGATAAATTAAGTACCAGTGCAGGCGATATAATCGACTAGGCCCCTTCTCCAAAATTTCAGGCCTTGTGCCCATAATGGAAAAGATTATTATTATCAGTATTACTTTAGTTTCTTTGTTAAAGTTCTTTCGTCACACATTCGGTGACCTCGCACATAGACATATTAAAATGTGTGTGTGTGCGTGTGTGTATGTTTATTGTGTATGTATATGTGTCGATGTATATGTATATGTGTGTGAATATGTGCATGCAGATAGGTATACGAAACAGGTCGCACAGTCACGTGTCATACAAGAGTGGTTTAGGAGAATGGAGGTGAATGAATGCGAGTTAGAAAGTGAAAGAGAAGTTTGAAATAGGATTTTACAGTGAAAAGATTGTGTTGAAAGAGGGAGAGAGAGATAAGTAAATAGATAGATAGCTAGAGAGAGAGAGAGAGAGAGAGAGAGAGAGAGAGAGTAAAGGAAAGAGGTGAGAAGTATAGAGATAGGTGGAGTGAGAGAAGTAAGGTGAAAGGACTGGGGTTAGCAAAGTAGGGGAGGGAGAGAGTGGCTGGTGGAGAGAGTGGTAGGGTGACGACCAGAGAACATTTATGAGAAAATCTAAGAGAGAGGTAGATTATAAGAGAGAAGATTAATGTATGTAATACCAAGAAATATAACACAAGGAGGTATTCTTGT
>NC_068987.1:20683031-20683664 GCF_001194135.2 Octopus bimaculoides | reverse complement strand
TTACACACACACACACACACACACATATACGATGGGCTTCCTCATAGTTTCCGTCTATCAAATTACCAAATTCACTCAGAAGGCATTGATCGGCCGAGTGATTGTATGGCATCGTGGTGCCGGCGACGGGGGTAGAAGAAGTGGGGGGGGTTCTACGTACTAGCTCGAGCTCGGAGAAATAGCAGCTAAATCTCGTCCAAATGATATTAATGTGAATATATAATAAAATAAAAATATAAGGGAACTTTGACTGAAGTAGTTTGGAGTTATACAATGTTCGAACCAAAAACGAGATGGTCACGGATGGATTATATTTGATCATAAATCTACCCAGTAGGACCCACTTGGGGTGGGGGGTGTTGCTAAATAATAACAATAACAACAACAACAGCGGCATTTACTATTATCATCAGAAACAGTTATCATTGATAGGCGCAGGAGTGGCTGTGTGGTAAGTAGCTTGCTTACCAACCACATGGTTCTGGGTTCAGTCCCACTGCGTGGCACCTTGGGCATGTGTCTTCTACTATAGCCTCGGGCCGACCAAAGCCTTGTGAGTGGATTTGGTAGACGGAAACTGAAAGAAGCCCGTCGTATATATGTATGTGTATATGTGTTTGCGTGTCTGTGTTT
>NC_068987.1:20677252-20680113 GCF_001194135.2 Octopus bimaculoides | reverse complement strand
ATAATAGAGTAAGAAAATGCCGTTATTGTTGTTGTTGTTGTTGGTGGTGGTGGTGTGCGGTGGTAGCTGTGGTGGTAGTGGCGGTGGGGTTATTAAACGTTTTAGGTGTGGTAGTTTTTCTTAGAAAGGGTAATGGCGAAGAGTGGGAGAGTTTAAGTGGCTGCCTATTTGTCTGTCTGTCTGTCTGTCTTTTCTTGGTTTCCTGGACAGGTCATCTCTTTTGCTACCTCACCAGCCTGACTCACAGACTTACTGTCAGTGTTGTGTCTGGCACTCTGGTCATCTGGTTGGTTATCTGGCCTAATAGTTGATTATCACTTATTTTGGTTGCTCTTTTGAACATCTTGTCCTGGTGCATGGTCATCTGATCAGCTGAATGGATCTAGTTTTATGGACAGCTGTCTGATCTTTTTGTTTGATCATCTGGTTTTCTACTTAACTGGTCTTGTGGTTAGCCTTAACTGGTCCTGTCGTGATGACAAACCGCATTTGGTCATCTCGTTTATTGTCTACCTAACAGTTGACCATCACGTATTGTGGCGGGTCATTTAGTCATCTACTCTTGTGGCTGGCCATCTCATTGATGATCGGATTTTATGGATGATGACCTGATCATCTGGTCTCCTTGGTTTTCTGATTGATTAACAAGTTTTGTGGTTGACCATCTGGTTTTGTGTTTAGTCCTCTGGTCTTGAAGCTAACCATTTGGTCATCTCATTGATTTTCTGACCTAACGGCTGATCACCACGTATTGTGGCTGGTGATTTGGTTATCCGGTCCTGTGACTAATCATCTGGTTATCTGATTAGTTATCTGGCCTTACTGCTAATCACGTGTTGTGGCTGGTCACTTGGTCGTGTGGAAGGCCATCTGGTCACCTGATTAATGATCTTGTTTTATGGTTGATCATGTGATTATCTCCATCTGCTTTTTCTTTTTTGTTTGTGTTTGGTCAACTGACTTTGTGTTTAGTCATCTGGTCTTCAAGTTGGTAGTTTGGTCCTGTCGTTCACTTTCTGGATTAACAGTTGACCATAAAACTTTCGGCCTGGCCATTTGGCTATATGGTCTTCTAGAGGGTCATTTACTTACCTAATTGATGATTATCGATGTCCACCTGATCATTTGATCGCATTGCTTGGTCGTGTGGATTTTTCGTTGATTTACTGGTCTTGAGAGTGACCACATCAGCTTAGTCATCTAATCATCTGTAATTAGACATCTGATTTGAATTTAACCATCTGATCATCTCGTTCAATATCTGACCTCACAGTTGATCATCAGGAATTGTGTCTGGTCATTTAGTTGTCTTGTCTTTTGGCTGGTCATCCCCTTCACTGTCTGGCTTAACGACTGATTATCACGCATTGTGGCTGGTCATTTGAACATCTACGTCGTGTAGCTGGTTATCTGGTTGATTTTGGGCCAAACAGTAATCCTCACATATTGTGATGTTTGATGGTGCACACAAGAGCATCATGTGTCTCTGTAATGTTATTCAATTTGGGCTTTTTTGCTGAGCTATATAGACTCACTATAATTTTGCCCAGCTTCCAGTTCCCAGAGGATTTATCTATTGGGTAAGAGTAGTTGTAGAAATTAGTGATTAAAGTAATCCTGAAGCAATTATTTTAGATGTATGCTTGTGTGTTTGTGTGTTTGTTTGTTCCTCACGCTTCTGTGGCTTTCATTCACAATTACATTCAAGCGTATGCTGGAAGAAAAGCGCCAAAACCTTGATCTAGATGGAAAGCACATAATTTTCTCCTTATTCTTTCCTTGTTTTCTATGTAATGTCCTTTTTTCAATGAGCGATTTTCCAGAAATATCCAATACGTATAGAATCTAAAATTGCTATTGACATGAAATATGGTGGGATCACTATTGTTGAATACTCTCTATAGAGTTTTTACTGTAAGCATTATGGTTTATGTTGGATACAAATATCCAAATTTTCTATCATTTATTATTATTATTATTATTATTATTGAGTGAGAGAGCTGTGCATGCCATCAAAGTGACGCTGGGGTAAGATATACGAAGTCCATTATACCCATCATGACTACCCGTCTGATAAAGGTACACCAGGCACATGCTTCACGACCATATGTGCGCGACATGGTGATCTCATATTAAAATAAACAGCGCATGACATCGCAGGTGGGGCCCAGTTAGAATCTTCTTCAGGTCGGGTAGCCCATCCCGCTCTAAAGGTCCCTGAATAAGATTTGTTTAAGTATGTTGAGCAAAACACCCATGTTTCCAAAGGTAAATTTTTCAAACCCCAAAGAATTCCTTTCAACACATGACTATGATGCTCCCCCACTACTTCTGCTCATGATCAGGGATGCACATATCGTCAGCCACCAAGGGACATGTTCAACTGGTTGTGCATGTATGTGTGAGTGTGAGCGTGTGAATGCGTGTGAACGTGAGTGAATGTGGATACATATATGCTTGTGCGTGAGAGTTTGAATTCATGAGGGTGACAACACGAATGTCTATGCATGTAAGCAGTAACGCGGACGTGTGAATGTGTGTATGAGTGTGTATGTGTGCATGCGAGTGTGTGTGAAGTTATATATATATATATATATATATATATATATATGTGTGTGTGTATGTGTATGAAAATCTGTGTATAGATATACTTCTTTATTGCCCACAGAGGACTACACACAGAGGGGACAAACAAGGGGGATGAAGTCGATTACATCGACCCCAGTACGTAACTGGTACTTATTTAATCGACACCGAAAAGCAAAGTCGACCTCAGCGGAATTTGAACCCAGAACGTAACGGCAGACGAAATACTGGTGAGCATTTCGCCCGGCATGCTAACGATTCTGCCAGCTCGCCGT
>NC_068987.1:20671616-20673420 GCF_001194135.2 Octopus bimaculoides | reverse complement strand
GAAGCTGGCATTTTCTGCATGATAGCTGTCTTGCATAAAGTGAAAGCAAAACCATTAGGAGGAAGAATTTTTATTAAACAAACGAATGCAAGCATCACGACGGCCAAAATCGTAAGAACTTCTGAGGTTTTAATAAGTTTTAATGAATAAAGTCATGTGAAATAGTCGTCTAGGCATGTAAATAATTTAAGAAGAGAAAAAATCCTCAACGAAGTCTTTTTGGCCTATCTGTCGGAGAAGGCATGGTTTGATATGAAATAAACAAAAATTTATATGAAACATTCTATCGTAAAAATTGCCCGCAACAACAGGCTATTCGACTAGTATAATATAATATAGTGATTTCGAACGCGGCGGAATTTATAATATGGTTTAATATGATATAATATAACCCTTTCTACAATAAGTAGAGAAGGAGGGCCAGTCAATTACATCGGCCCCTGTATATGACTGATATTTATTTTGTAGATCTTAAATTGATGTAAGGTAAAAGCGGTCTCGGTGGAGTTTGAAATGGGAACCTAAAGACGGACAAAATACCGCTAAGCATTTTGTCCGGCGTGCTAACGACTCTGCCGGCTCACCTCGTTATAATACAATATAATAATTCCTTCTACTAT
Source organism: Octopus bimaculoides (assembly GCF_001194135.2). NCBI lineage: Eukaryota > Metazoa > Mollusca > Cephalopoda > Octopoda > Octopodidae > Octopus > Octopus bimaculoides. The sequence continues at coordinate 20,672,800 of NC_068987.1, read as the reverse complement.
AGGTACAAGGCCTGAAATTTGGGGCGAGGGCACTAGTCGATTGCATCGACACTAGAATTTCACTGGTACTTAATTTATCGACCCCGAAAGGATGGAAGGCCAAGTCGACATCAGCGGAATTTGAACTCAGAACGTAGCGACGGGTGATATGCCGCTAAGCATTTCGTCCAGCGTGCTAACAATTCTATCAGCTCACCGTCTTTATAATACAGTATAATAATAAAAAAGTGAAGGGTGTGACTTCAGTGAGATTTGGCTGTTATTTCTAGAAAATGTGGCAACCACATCGGGATCTCTTTTGTTACTGTCCTGATGGTGTTGAAGTTGTTACTGTTGCTTCTATTATCAAGTGTTGTGTTAGGTCGTTACGGATACTATACTACTACTACTACTACTACTACTACTACTACTACTACTACTACTACTAGTAGTAGTAGTAGTAGTAGTAGTAGAGAGGAAATTTATTGTGTGGTTGTGGTGGTGGTAGTGGTAGTTGTAGTGGTGGTAGTATTATGGTGGTCGTGGTGGAATGTGTGTCGACGTTGTTTAATGTACTGAGTGACACTCTGTGAGATGCTTGGATGCATGTATACAAAAGCAGGTTCAAGTTCACATACACACACATGCATATATGTATGTATATATATATATACACATATGTGTGTGTGTGTGTGTGTATTCTTTAAGTATTCTTTATGTATGTATATGTGTTGGGGGGGGGGGATGTATGTACATATATATATTCATAAACAGGAGCATACTTGTATCCTAATTATAATGAAGTCCTAAAATCCTCGCACACACATGCGCATAAAACACATATTACATACACACACACTCACACACACACAGACACACACATACACACACACACACGTGTATATTTTATGGTCTTGTTATTGTAGTGTATTTCTGAAGGAAACTTTTGTGTGTGCTCGCATATGTATGAACATCTATCTATCTATCTATCTATCTATCTATCTATCTATCTATCTATCTATCCATCTATCTATCTATCTATATCCCTGGCCTGGCAGTGCTATCGAGAAGCACTACCCGTTCGGGATAAGCTCTACAGGCATGGCTCGAGAAACACGGGGCCGACCTGTCCGCGATGCCGGCAGAGCGACGAAACCGTTCTGCACGCACTCGTACAGTGTCCCACCATTTCCGAGCTGTGGGCT
>NC_068987.1:20669239-20670337 GCF_001194135.2 Octopus bimaculoides | reverse complement strand
ATACCACATGCTTTTTTATATATGTGCGTTATATTTGCATGTATATATAATACATACATATGTAGATGTATATGTATATATGTATATATACATGCATGTGCATTTATTCATTTGGATTACATAATTGTGAGGAGAGATTAGAATAACACTGAGAGTGTTCGTACTTTGTTTTTAGCGAGTACTTCCAACGCACGGACACACTTACCTCACCCATGCACACACACACACACACACACACACACACATACATATATATATATATATATATATATATATATACGTATATACACACCCACAAACTCGCATGCACACGCATACACTCTCTCTCTCTCACACACAAACGCACGCGCACACATCTGCACTCACACACACACACAATTATGCTGAAATCAAATGCACCGACAAGCATATTGGTTTGTGTTTAACGGCTAACAGCTTTAAAATTCGACATAACCACACATGCACAACTTTCGGAACCAAACCAGAAAGACAGCCACCGCCTTCTCAAGACATATCTGGAGTTTGAGTGATAACTCCAATGAGCCTGACATGAATTCTAAAGGATTATTTTACTCAGAACTACAGAAAATTATACCACAACCTTCCGAGATTCTATGACCAGTGAAAATTTAAGACATTTCATTCCATCCCATGAACCGTTTTAATGGCAATTCAGAGCTGTTTTAGTTTTACAGACTTACAGCTACCTATCAATATAATACACTAGCAGAAATACCCGGCTTTGCCCGGGTTAAAGAGAATAATGAAATCTAAAAACGCCGTCTAGACTACGCAACCCTCAACTGTTAGTAGCTACGATACCATATTTCTACATTAATAACTCTCCAATCCATGCCAGCATGGAACATAAACATTAAGTGGAATGCCAGTCTCTCATCTAGGAGGGCCTTGAAATCAATGTTACCAACTGGGGACTATGTGTGTCGTAGTGATAATAAAAAGACCCAAAGGAGGTCTGCAACGAAATAATTTTACTCAACACTTTGCAAGTGAATCAGTGGAGGCAAAGATGCGTCTCATTTACTTGACAATTTATGCACCACATTGCAGAAATCACAATGTAAGTATATCTGAAAG
>NC_068987.1:20667519-20668673 GCF_001194135.2 Octopus bimaculoides | reverse complement strand
TTCTCTCTTTCTCTCTCTCTCTGAAAGTATGTCATTACAGTATCGAAATGTGATTGTTTCAGTTAGTAGAATAGTTTCATTTTTAAAGTGAAAGTATTTGACATGAGTGTTTTTGTTTCACTTTTGACACGTAATACTTAAATAGTGGAGGAAATATGTTGCTGTGGGCTCGAACTCTGGAAGAAGTTAAAATTTTTTTTTTATACTAGAACACAACTGGAACCCTAAGTAAGGCATCTGTAAAATTTGAATGAAATTGGTTGCGTAGTTCTCGAGTTTTAGGGATTCACACAGACAGACAGACAGACAGACACACATTCTCATTTTTATATATATAGATTACAAAAACCCATGCTGGTAGCAATTCACTTTATAATATTCGGTCTATGTCCAACATATCCTATATGAATCAAGAACAGAAATTTATCCTTAGAGTAAAAATAACTTCCCTTGACCAATAAACCGCAAGCCTTTGCTCTGCTCATGCACACCCTCTGTAAACTGAATACGCCGCCTTTCGTATTCGACCCACCTCTATTCTCTGCCTCTTATTCCCTCATCCTCCGCATACCACTTAGCAACTCGTGATTTATGTCTTTTCGAAAATTTGGGTTAATTGCAACCAATCAAATTACTCATTAGGTCTCAAAGAAGGTTTTCACATCTCATAAAGATATACATTGCTTTACAAATATTTTGCTTTTATGAAAAGGCACGAAGTCATTTCGCAATGACTGGCATGCCAAAAACAAAAGAATTTCCCTGTCATGTTACACATGAGCCAGCTGCGATTAAATTTTAATACACTCAATACATAATATTGAGTATCTCTTCCTGTAAATGTATGCATCAACCTGCAGTAATTCATTCAGCATATGTGTATACTTTTTAACTTTTATCTTTCACTTGTTTCAGTCATTGACTACGACCATGTTGGGGCACTGATTTGGGTATGTATGTATACAATACCATATAAATATGATTTGAAACATTTCTTTTCATACATTCATATGTACATATATATACAACTATATTGCGTTCTTGTCCCATTTTTTGTATTCTTTTTTTATATACATATAGCGGCGTTCATACACTTTGGTCTCTTATGTGTAAGTACATATATTTATATATATATATATATATATGTATATATA
>NC_068987.1:20662082-20664582 GCF_001194135.2 Octopus bimaculoides | reverse complement strand
CAAATACAAACAGCTAGCAACCACCACCATCACCACCGCAGCGCCGCCTGCAGCTACTAAACTAAACAACAGTTATCTTCCCTTCATTAGCTCGTAGGGTCTGCAAAGCAGCGTCACAGAAACAATAACGATACAACCATTCCAAAAAAACACAAAACAAAAATAGACATTCTCTATTTGTTTATGTTCTCTTTGCCCTTCTTTTTCTTCTACTTCTACTTCTTCTTCCCCTCCTCCTCCTCCTCCTCCTCCTCCTCCTTCTTTTTCTTCTTCTTTCTTGTTCTTCTTGTTCTTCTTGTTCTTCTTTTTTCTTCTTGTTCTTGTTCTTGTTCTTGTTCTTTTTTCTTTTTTCTTTTTCTTCTTCTTCTTGTTCTTCTTCTTCTTGTTCTTCTTCTTGTTCTTTTTTCTTTCTTCTTCTTCTTCTTCTTCTTCTTCTTCTTCTTCTTCTCCTCCTCTTCCTCCTCTTCCTCCTCTTCCTCCTCCTCCTCCTTCTTTTTCTTCTTCTTTTCCACCTTCATTTTCTTTATTTTCTTCTCATTTCTTCCTTTCCCTTTTCATTTTCTTCTTTACTTTCTTTTCTTTTCTTTTTTCCCATTTTCTTTATTTCCTTCTTTATTGTCTTCTCTTTCCTTCATTCTCTTCCTCCCTTTCTTCTTCATTTTCTTCTTTCTCAATTTCTGCTCCATCTCCATAGTCTTTCTTCTTCACTTTCTTTTCTTTTCTTTATTTTCTTCTCCCTATACTTCTTCGTTTCTTCTTCATTTCCTTCTTTACTGTCATCACCTTTCTTCATCCCCACCCCACTTTCTTCATTTTCTTCTTAATTTCTGCTCCTTCTCCATATTCTCCTTCATTATCTTGTTTTCTTCATGTTTTTCTCTTCCTTCATTTTCTTTACTTCTTCTTTACTTCTTCCTGCCTTTCTTCAATTTGTTCTTAATTTCTACTCCTTCTCCTTCACTATCCTGTTTTCTTCATGTTTTTCTCTTCCTTCACTTTATTTTCTTCTTCTTCTTCTTCTTCTTCTTCGTCGTCGTCGTCGTCGTCTCATTCTCTTCTTCTTCTTCTTTACTTCTTCCTCCCTTCAATTTCTTCTTAATTTTCTTCTTCCTTAATTTTCTACTCCAACTCCCTATTCTTCTTCATTATCATGTTTCCTTCATTTTCCTTCCTTTCCCTTCCCTTAATTTTCTTCTTCATTTTTTCTCTCCACTTTCTTCCATTTTTATTCTATCCTCCGTTTTCTTTTTCCCTTTATTCATCCTTTTCTACTCCATTTTCTTCCGTTTTTTATTTCTCCTTCCTTCATTTATTCATTTTCTTCTTATCCTTCTTCATTTTCTTTTATTTTCATTCCCTATATCTTCACTTATTTCCACTTTTCCTTTCTTTACCTTCGATTTTTACTTCCATTTACTGTTGCTCTCTTTTGCCGTTTGGGTTCCTCTTCACTCACTCTCACCTACCCTCCTTCTATCTACCTATATTTTCCCTCCCTCTCTGTCTCTCCCTTTCTTGCTATACATATACATACATATATATATATATATATGTATAATGCTCACACACACATGCTTCCTCTCTCACCCGCTCGCCCCTCCTCTATTCTGTGTCATTGAGTGCAATTTACAGCTATTGCTTCTGTTGATGGTTTGGTCAATTATCTCAGATCGCTGCACCGTAGTAAACACACACACACGCATACATACAAACATACACACACGCACTCACACAAACACGTACACAGACACACACAACTGCACACGTAGACGTACACAAATAGACGTAGAGAGAAATACGTACAAACATGGATAAGAGTCCACACACGCACCCACACACAAATATATATATATATATATATATATACACACAAACATACACACACACACGTACATGCACACACACCAACATTGACATACACATACACCTGCTACAAGCGCCCACGTATGTATACACACATGAATATCTAGACACTCATATATGTACAGGCACACACAAAAGTACAGACGCTACGCACACGCTTGTGGAAACAAACGCACAAAAATATATACATACGTACGTACATACACATACATACACATACATACATACATATATATATACACACACAAAAACATACACACACACTCACACACACACACACACACACACACATATATATATTTGTATGTATGTATATATGCAAATACGGTCACACACACGAACATATCTACTTGTACATACACATATATAATATACATACAAACGAAAAACAAAAGGTAAGCATAGACATACATACATACATACATACATACATACATACATATATACATACATACATACATACATACAAACATGTATCACACATGCAGATAGATATAGATATAGATAGATACACACATATATACAATACTTATATATTAAACACATGCATATATTTATATATACATGTCAAGGTGATATATATATATACACATACATATCTACATATATATACACATAGACGTGTGTGTGTAAATAT
>NC_068987.1:20660739-20661430 GCF_001194135.2 Octopus bimaculoides | reverse complement strand
TATATATATATATATATATATATATATATGTATCTATGTATGTATGTATATATATATGTACACGCACATACTCATACGTATGTATGTATATGTACATAGGGAATTTAAAAGTAACTATATCGTCTGTATAGAGCAGCTAACAGCCAAGTTAGTGACGCATTTAAGTGTGCCTCTCCTCTCCTCTCCACTATCTATTCCTCTCTCACGCCTCTTTCTTTCTTACAACTTCCTTCACCCACCTCCACTCAACATTTCATATCCCATCTGAGGCACAAAGTACATCACTGTCTGCTCCGTCTCAGTTTTTTCTAGAATAGCTGGTCGAATACCCCGTCGTTAATTTTGCCAGCCGCCCGGATTAATTCGCTTGATTGAAAAGGATTACCTCTATGTTAAGTCATTTGTGAACAATTATTTTGTAAATGATATTTTGATTAAAATACATAAAACAATATAAATGTATGTATGTATGTATGTATGTATGTATGTATGTATGTATGTATGTATGTATGTATGTAGTATGCATGTATTTTATTATTTAAAGGTCACAATACATGCATTAGAGCGCTTCTAACAGTTTCATATGTTGAGAGTACTCAAACATACTCTTCAGGAGCAAACCACATATTATGGCTGAATTTTCCATCACGGATCAGTACATTATATATGTATGTATGTATATATACATATA
>NC_068987.1:20657371-20660005 GCF_001194135.2 Octopus bimaculoides | reverse complement strand
TATATATATATATATATATATATATATATATATATATATATATATATATGGTATTGCCAATATTACTTTCTTTTTTATTACAACTTAGAATAACGCGTTTACCACTCAAGTCTACATTATATTAAGTTACTTTTTACTTAACCTCGTTCACTAAGCAATAAATTTGATCTTGCTTCATTTTAATTTCTGTCTTTTTCTCTTTTGTATTTACGTATTCATTTTTGTTTGAAGTTGCTTTCCTGATATTTAATGGTCTACATAAAGCTAATACCACCGTTTTAGTGTCCTCCCGAGAGGACTATGTCAACATACACACATCCACACACAAGCGCGCACTTATATATATATATATTCACGCACATACACAATGCATATATATGTATGCATGTAAGTGTGTATGCATGTATATAAGAGTATGTTTATGTACATATGTATATGTTTATGTATACCGGTATTTATATACATATACATATATACACACACATATATATATATACATATATATATAATAAATACACACACACACACACACGCACATATATATATATATATGTGCATATGTTCATTTATGCATATAGATATACAATGACACATAATATGCATATATGAATACACGCACACATACACGTGGTTCTCTTTGACGAGGGCTCCTTATATAAGGGAGGTAACTATTCCCTCATATCAGGGGGCAGGATCAGAATTTTGAATTTGAAATGAAGAGATACAAGGACGAAAATACATTGACCCTACATGTTGAATTTTGTATTATGAATGAAGTTGTCTTAGCAATTTCTAGTTGATTTTGATAATGTGTAGCATTACTTCATTCTTTTTAGAACTCTTCAGCATGATTTGACTTGTTACCTATTAATTAGATGTGTTACGAAGAGAGATACTTCATAAGAATTAGAAATGAAATGAAGTGCAAATATGAACAAAAATTCTTGAGAGTGTACAGTGAAATAAAATGATAAAGATTGAAAAATTAATACGAAGTATTGGAGTTATTTTTTCTTTATTTTTATTTATATAAATACATAAAAAGTCTGAATTTTCCTATCGAAATTATAGAATATTGTTTAACATTCTTTTATACTGCATTAGTTTCCTTTCTGGCGCCTAGGCCTGATTGCTTGCTCTTTCGTCATTTCACCGCCTTAATAATAATAATAATGATAATAATAATGATAATAATAATAATAATGATAATAATAATAATAATGTATATATATATATATATATATAATTCTGCTAGTGAGAGAGAGATAGAGAGAGAGAAAGCATAATCATATATATACACATACGGATATATATATGATTATGTGTGTGTATGTATCTACGTATGTATATATATGTATATGTATATTACTCTTGAGAGTGTCAGATAAATACGTTAATTTTTTTCTTTTATTTTGATCCTTTTTCAGCAACAATTTTGGCAAAACAGTCACTAATATATTCTCCTTCATTGTTCATGACTTATTGCCAACGTTTCACTAACTTATCGTTGCTTTAACGATAAAAATCATTGCGTCTTGACTGGAAGAATTCGTCGATGAACGTCTGCAGCTTCTCGTTGCTGTTCAAAAAAACGCCTCACGGAAAACCCTAAGTTTTTATAATCTGAAGGCGTTATATCAGGAGAATACAGTGAGTACGGTAGAACTTCCTATCATACCACTTGAATAGCCTATTTGATCCAGTTAACAAAGGGGCGGAGGTGGCAGCGTTGTGATGTAAAAGAAGACCAAGAGGCCGCTTATGTCGTTTCAGCTGGATGGACATATTGAGACAGTGTATTTTTTAAAACGTACGGCTCTGCATTAACGGCATGGTTGTTTCCAAGCATTTCATAGTAGATTAGCCCTTCCCAATCCACCAAAACGCATGGTTGCTGTTCTGGCTTAGCTCGAGGTGTTACTTGCTTGTCGGTACTCAGCCATTCTTTCCTCTGCTTCAAAAGAACGTGAAGACAGCATTTTTCATCACTGATCATGGTGTAGTAAAGAAATCTGTCTCCACGAGTACTCTGGGATGGAGCGAGTAAACGAGCAGTAATGAAGTAACGCTGGAGTTTGTCTCATTCGTTCAGAGCGTGTGGCACCTATGCGCCGAATTTTTGGGCGTTACTCATCGAGTGAAAGTGGCTGGCGACCGTATTGTGAGAACATCCCATCTCTGGGCCAACTTCATAATGGACTGGCGTAGATACTCGTGGATGAACTCGTTCAATCGATTCTCATTAAAATGAACACGTTGGCCTAAACGCGGAAGGTCCGTGAGTTCAAATTTCCAGTCTGTGAAGCGTGAAAACCATTTCTATGCAGTATTTCAGTGGTAGCACCTTCTCTGTACACAGTACAAATGTCTTGATCGGCCTTGGCTGTTTTCGAAACTTTAACTGAAAGAAAAGAGAAGCAAGTGTCGAAAATGTTCATTTTCTTTTCCCCATTTGGTACTCCATCGTCATACGAGGTCAAAAGCTGTAAGCTAAAGTTGTAGAGAAAGAATAGAGCTAAAAAAAACCCCTCAAAACACCACGATAAAAATATTTTTCGTGCTAATCTAAATACGCTGCTTAGAAACTAAAGAATTTATCTAAAAACTCAATGTATTACACTTCAAGAATGTATA
>NC_068987.1:20653264-20654168 GCF_001194135.2 Octopus bimaculoides | reverse complement strand
ATGAAATTTATACATAAATATTTGCTTAAAATAACATATATTTTTACATTTATTTATTTAACAGTATTTAACAAAATAGGTTTATTGTCAATTAAAAGATTTCGATTAAAAAACATATATAAAATCAAATTGCCTATAAAAAGTATTTGCTGTCTACGGACCCCCTGTCTTGTCCTTGCGGACCCCCTGTGGTCCGCGGACCACAGTTTGAAAACTCCTGGTCTAGTCGATTACATCAACTCCGGTATATGATTGGTGCTTATTTTATTGACCCCAGAAAGGGATGAAAGGCAAAGTCGACCTCGGTGGAATTTGAACTCAGAACGTAAAGCCGGATGAAATGCTGTTAAGCATTTTTGTCCGGTGTTCTAACGATTCTGCCAGTTCACCGCCTTAATAATAATAAAAATGATAATCCTTTCGACTCTAGGCACAAGGGCTGAAATTTTGGTGGGAGGGGGTCTAGTCGATTACATCAACCCCAATACATGATTGAGGTTTATTTTATTGACCCCGAAAGGGATGAAAGGCGAAGTCGACCTCGGTGGAATTTGAACTCAGAAACTCAGAATGTAAAGACGGACGAAGTGCTGCTGAGCATTTTTTTGCCCGGTGCGCTAACGATACCGCTGCCTTGCCGCCTTAACAGCAGCAGCAGCAGCAACATCGACAACAGCAACGGCAGCGACAACAGTAACAACAACGACAACAACAACAACAACAACAACCAGAAAAATAACAGCAACAACAACAACAACAACAACAACAACAGCGACAAATCAACAACTGCAACAAATCTACAACAACAATAACAACAACAATATTGTCATAGAATAATATTGAGTGAAATACGGAAAAAACATAACCTGGTCATGCTACATCCCCCTCCCACCACCACCACCAC
>NC_068987.1:20650854-20651494 GCF_001194135.2 Octopus bimaculoides | reverse complement strand
GTGTGTGTGTGTTTGTGTGTGTACATGTATGGATGTATATGTATGCACGTATATATGTGTGGATATGTGTTTGTGTGTATAAAAGTGTACAATCGTAATGCATATATACTGTCATGCGTACGTCCATATATATATATATATATATATATATATATGTATGTATGCAGATATATGCATATATTTATACGCATACAAACACATGCATATACACATAAATATATTTACACATACACACATGTTTATACATATAGATGTGATATACGTGCACAGCGCACATGTACGCAGGTGCGCGCGCACACACACAAACACACACACAGAGTTTACATGGTTCCTCTATTGGAGTTAATTGAAATCCTTGATATCAGAGATTAAAGAATCATCAACCTAGTTTTCCACAGCAGACAGACGGATGTGTCTGAGTGTGTTTATAATTAAACTAAACTGAAATGAAGCACCTTGCTAATTAACTGGACGCGAGACGCTGGAGAAGGTACACTATTTTAGTCACATGAAAAGCATCTTGTAGTTTCAAGAAACAAAAAAAAATAATAATAAAACAAAGGGTTAACCATCATATGGTGGGTAAATTCTAATGCACGCTTTTGACACCATATATGTATATTTATATATATATATATAT
>NC_068987.1:20649353-20650633 GCF_001194135.2 Octopus bimaculoides | reverse complement strand
CATACATACATATATATATATGTATATATGTATGTATGCATATATGTGTGTGTGTGTGTGTGTGTGTGTGTGTGTGTGTGTATGTGCATGTATGTATGTATATATGTATGTATGTATGTATATACATATTTACACATATTTGTTGGATGGCCGTTGACTGCTCATGAATTCCTCCGCTCTTTGACGGATCTTATTTTTCAACCCGCAGGGCGTCCAACAGTCACCCTTCTCAGCAAGGAAGCCTGCTGGGGTTGCCAGTTAAGTCGCTGATGACCCCGACTATGCGACAATTGTACTGGATTACATGCTACAAGAAGCACTTAAGAGTGACCTGACATGTATTAGGTCATCAAGTATGAAATTTGTAGTAAGGTGTATGGTAAACTTTGACAGCTGCTCATTTTGCGCCATTGCTATATTTTAAAAATCTTTATTTTTTGTGAGAAAGCTGACACATCTATTTCATTATTCTAATTTATTTTACGCTTTATAAAGTATTTATAAATCGTTTTTTACTATTTTTGTTTAGAGATGGCTAAGTCGGAAATTCGTACAGTTTTGAAATATGAGTTCTTTCTTGGAAATACAGCATCACAGACAGTTCAGAATATTAATGGAGTATTTCATTTTAATGTTATTACACAGCAGACAGTATCGAATTGGTTTGCAAAATTTCGTTCTGGTAACTTTGACCTCACACATTTCTCTACACTTTTGAACAGACCATAGAACATTTTTCTACACTTTTGAATAGACCATCATCCGCTGACATGAGGACGATAGAAAAAATCGAATACCTTCCAGTTATAGAAAAGATGGCATTTGAACCAACTCTAAATGACATTTATTTAGCTGTGAATAAGCTGAATAACAATAAGTCTCCAAGGTCTGATGGAATCTGTGCAGAGGTCTTGAAATATGGGGTGGGGGTGGGGACAAATGTTTGAACTCTTAAATGTATTAATTTGTCACTGTTGGAGAACTGAGAAAGTGCCTCAAGACTGGATTGATACCATTTTAGTCTCCTTGCATAAATCGGGGCCAAATGATCTGTGTGGTAATTTTTGTGCACTCCGCTTTCGCCTGTGGTTAGAAAGGTACTTGTCAATCCCTGATCAGCATGGATCCCATTCACGAACATCCAGCCCTTTTTCAGGAGCATCGCGCATCTAGGACAACAATATCTAATGTGTTCCACACACACACACACACACACACACACACACACACACACACACACATACACACACACAAACAAACACATGCACACACCTTACCTA
>NC_068987.1:20643804-20648030 GCF_001194135.2 Octopus bimaculoides | reverse complement strand
AAGTATTTATCTAATTAATGCAATGAACAACAAAAATCTAATTAGAAATACTAGTGTGACGACCGAAGAAAAGAACAGTAACTTCATGTCTAATATTATTTTAATGGGGCCATGTGCCTAGAGTAGAAAAGACTATTTCGAAGGCGGCGAGCTGGCAGAAACGTTTGCACGCCGGGCGAAATGCTTAGCGGTATTTCGTCTGTCTTTGCGTTCTCAGTTCAAATACCGCCGAGGTCGATTTTGCCTTTCATCCTTTCAGCGTCGATAAAATAAGTACCAGTTGCTTACTGGGGTCGATCTAATCGACTGGCCCCTGCACCCCAAAAATTTGGGACCTTTTTTAAACAATTAGGGAAGACAACTTCAGACATGTTTTAGTCTTATTATGCCTCTTCAGTGAAGCATAGAGACTACCCTACACGTAATTTTATGTTTTATGCTCTATATTAGTGTTTCTTTAATAGAAGAGCATATAAAAATGCCTTGTGGTATTTAGTTTCACCTTTTTAAGTTCCTAGTTCATGAAGGACTTCGCTTCAATCTTACTCGAGTTAATAATTTGAAGTAGCTATCGCGTGAATGGGATAAAAGAAGTACCAGTCAAGTACTATGACCGATAAAATAAAGTGCTGGTCAAGTATCAGTCAAGAATTGGTAGCTATAAAATAATGTACCGTTGTAGCATTGTGATTGATGAAACAATGTTCTATTCAAGTACCGAGATCGATAAAGTGATGTACCAATTCATAATTTTTCTATAAAATAAAATGCTACTGAAGTACTGCGATTGAAAAAATAAAGTACTGTTCAAGTACATTGATCGTTGAACGAACGTACTAACCAACGAGAGCAGTTAATAAAATATAGTACCAGTGAAGTGCTGGGGATCGATAAAAACGTTTTGAGAATAAATGGTATTTTACAAATGTCCCCTCTGTATGGTTGGCGAAAAGAAAAAGATAATGGAGGGCATTGGAAAAATATCTTACAATATATAATTTCATCGTTTTGCGTTCTAAGTTCAAATCCTACAATGATGGATTTTGCTTTCCTTCTTGGGTCGATATAGTAAAGTATCTATCGTGGAATAGAGGCGATAAAATAATGCATCAATAGAGTACTGGGGCTAAGACATTGAACTGCACCCAGACTGCGATTTCAGGAAAATTTTGAAGAGTTACCCCTTAGCAACTACTCCCAGGTCTATTCTGACCAGGGTGGCAGTATCTTTCAGGGCACCTATTATGGCCCACATAGCAAAAGATGGTCCTGCAACTAAGGCACACAAGATTCAGGTTCCCTAGATATGTGTCATACAGGCCCAACAGTATATGAACATCATGTCACCTGAGCTTGCTTAAGTCCCCTAGCCTTAATATTAGATAGGCCTTGTATCTTAAGTATAAGCTCGGAAGAACTGAAGACTAGCAGAATAAGCTGTAAATCACCTTTAGGCGGTGAGCTGGCAGAAACGTTAGCACGCCGGTCGAAATGCTTAGCGGTATTTCGTCCGCCGTTACGTTCTGAGTTCAAACTCCGCCGAGGTCGATTTTGCCTTTCATCCTTTCGGTGTCGATAAATTAAGTACCAGTTACGCACTGGGGTCGATATAATCGACTTAATCTGTTTGTCTGTCCTTGTTTGTACCCTCTATGTTTAGCCCCTTGTGCGCAATAAAGAAATAAGAATAAGCTGTAAATCAGGGTTAGCAAAGAAATTAAAACTGATTCCCTGGTTTAGTGGGGTGGTCTCTATAGCTATTCAAGGTCGATAAACATCTGAAACGATTTTGAGTGTTATTGTTATTTATCAATTTCGTTAAGTATTTTCATTAAAATTTTGTAAATGATGGTATGTGATGGTATTCTCTCGTAGTCCGGGAAAGGCGGTTCTGCAATTACCAGGTAAACAAGTCTGCACGAACGATTTGCTCACAGTGATCATACTGTACATTAGGTCACTCCCTCCATCAAATTAACGTTGCCTAAACAGGTCTACAGTGGACCATACGTCAGGTGTCGAAGTGGTTGCAGAGCAACGTGAAATGAAGTGTTTTTCTCAAGAACACAACGCACCACTCGGGCCAGGAATTGATACCACGATCTCGCGATGGTGAGTGCAACACCCTAACCACTAGGCCATGCGCCATAACAAATATCTCTTGTCAAAAAGCGGTAGTGACTAATAAGAACGAAATACGTCTTTATTTCATTTTAGAAATTTACATGATAGGAATCAATTACTTATCAAAAATTCACTGAAAGGGTCGATGATATAAGCCGTTAACCAAATCCTACTTTCAAACAGGAGGCGCAATGGCCCAGTGGTTAGAGCAGCGGACACGCGGTCATAGGATTGCGGTTTCGATTCCCAGACCGGGCGTTGTGAGTGTTTATTGAGCAAAAACACCTAAAGCTCCACGAGGCTCCAGCAGGGGATAGTGGGGAACCCTGCTGTACTCTTTCACCACAACTTTCTCTCACTCTTCCTTCCTGTTTCTGTTGTGCCTGTAATTCAAAGGGCCAGCCTTGTCAAACTGTGTCACGCTGAATATCCCAGAGAACTACGTTAAGGGTACTACACGTGTCTGTGGAGTGCTCAGCCGCTTGCACGTTAATTTCACGAGCAAGCTGTTCCGTTGATCAGGTCAATTGGAACCCTCGACAAACCAGCAAAAACTTACGAAGAAACGCAAGATAAAAAAAAAACCCCAAAAACATGTATCTTCAGACTCAGCCACAGAGGTCCAAGATCGCCGATGATGAAACGAACGTGGACTACGAAGAATGACTGTGATGTGGGGTATGCTGATTGTATCCCTTCTCCAAAATGTACCCTTGTACCTAAGTGGGGAGTAGGACAGAATCAGTGGATTTTCTTACAAAACGCTTTATGGTGTTTAGTGGCTGTTTTATTTTATTTTATTTTATCTTATTTTATTCTACCTTTGTGTGTTTCAACCCTGCCGCAAGTGATTTTCCGGTTCATTCTCTCGGGCTCAAAAAATATAAAGCACTTGCAATGAACTGGAGTAGATAGATTTAACTAAACCTGTTCTTCTCAAACGTATGACCTTGTGTCTAGTTTGTTTTTCTGAATTGTAACAGAGAAGAGGCCTTGTCTTATCTCAGGGTACGACTATTTCCTATTTGAAAATCCTGGAAACACAATACAGAAATTATACCAAACTTGCCTATGTACTTATCTATCTTCATACATATTTAAATAAACACACGTACACACTCGCTCACACACACACCCAACACAGACACACATACAATTAAGTACTATAATTAAATACACATAAATACATCGTACATACATATCTAAGTACAAACTTATTCATACACATCAGAACTACGGGTATATATATATATATATATATATATATATATATATGTGTGTGTGTGTGTGTGTGTGTGTGTGTGTACATGCATCTATATATATATATATATATATATGCATATATACATAATTTGAATACGTCCGAACTCATAATAGCTACGTGCGAAAATGAATGTATACATATATATGGTACATATATCTATATTTACATATATACATACTAATATGCACTTATATACGTGTGTTGCGTGTTTGAGTTAATGTGTGCGCGTGCACGCACACACACGCAAACACACTAATACACAAACACACAACGTATATAGTAGTCGTCATTTCAGTGAAAATATCTAACGATTTCCTAATATTTTTTACCGTGACAGTAATGAAAAACAGATATGAAAGCCTTTTTTTTTTCTTTCTAAGTTCAGTGTATGATGGAACGGCTTTGTTGTGTGAATTTCAATGAGGGAACCAGTTTCTTAGCTCTTCCTTTGTCGGACAACTTTAAAGAATATCATAAATACGCCAATATCAATAATATAATTAAATCCCACAAACGATTTCCTATTCGGTAACACCGCGATTTTTTCTTCTTTCATTTTGATCGTCTGCCTGTGAATAAGCGTCGTCTGCTCAATGAAAAATAAAATAAAATATAAAAACTATGCCGCCATTTCTGAAATATCAAACATGTACATCACATATCGGTTTTCTTCATAAATATGTATTTTCTCCTTTTTTTTCTTTTTATTCTTTTCTTTTAAAGAAGCTTTACCTTAAATATCTCTGATCAAAATAATATTGATCTCATTTAAGTAAATCCTAGTGATTTTGTATTTATTTCCTTACTTGGATCAATCCATTGAGTGTCACGAGACATG
>NC_068987.1:20641035-20643221 GCF_001194135.2 Octopus bimaculoides | reverse complement strand
ATATATGTGTGTGTGTGTGTGTGTGTATGTGTATTTGTGTGTCTGTGTTTGTCCCCCCAGCATCGCTTGACAACCGATGCTGGTGTGTTTACGTCCTCTTAATTTAGCGGTTAGGCAAAAAGAGACCGATAGAATAAGTACTAGGCTTACAAAGAATAAGTCCTGGGGTCGATTTGCTCGACTAAAGGCGATGCTCCAGCATGGCCGCAGTCAAATGACTGAAACGAGTAAAAGAGTAAAAGAGTACTATAGATACAATGCCTGGAAGGGGACTTGTCAATTACATCAACCCCAGTGCTCAGTTGGTACTTAATTCCTCGACCTCGAAAGGATAAACAGCCAGGTCGACCTTCCTCAGCGGAATTTGCACTCAGAACGTATGTCCAGTGTACTAATTATACTACCAGGTCATAGAAAGGCACAGCAAGTGCTTTCTACTTTCGTTTTTCAAGTAGAATTTTATAGAGCGAAACTGTATGGAAGCCTATAAGAAGAACAATCATTCATGTGTTTGGGTTATGGATTTAATATATCAACCGGTTTAGCACAAAACAACGGGGACTAAAGACTTTTTAGTGGAGAGGAGACAATCGTATTACAAAATTTGGATCGGATATTCAGGATCTCTTCCTCTCTCCCTGTCCCCGCCCCCTTCAGCAGTTTTGGAGGAGCTGTAAAGAACCATTTCTCCTGTGACTGAGGCGCCAAGAAAGTTGTTAAACATCAGTAGCAGCAGCGGCAGTTTTGGATCACATCCTAAATGAACAAACATGCTTAGCGGCATCTCGTCCCGTCTTTAGGTTCTGAGTCCAAATTCCGCCGAGGTTGACTTTGCCTTTCATCCTTTCGGAGTCGATAAATTAAGGACCAGTGAAACACTTGAATCGATGTATTCGACTCAGCCTCCCGCGTAATTGCTGCCCTTGTGGTAAACTTTGAAACCATTATTATTAGAATTGTTAGTACGCTGCTACGTTCTGAGTTCAAAATCCGCCGAGGTCAACTTTGCCTTTCATCTTTTCGGGGTCGATAAATTAAGTACCAGCTTAGTACTGGTGTCGATGTAATCGACTTAACACCTACCCTCAAATTTCAGGCCTTGTGCTTATAGTAAAAATTATTATTATTATTATTATTATTATTATTATTATTATTATTATTATTATTATTATTATTATTATTATTATTATTATTATTATTATTTAAGACGGCCAGCTGGCAGAAGCGTTAGCACGCCAGGCGAAATGCTTAGCGGTATTTCGTCTGCATCTACGTTCTGAGTTCAAATTCCGCCGAGGCCGACGTTGCCTTTCATCATTTTGGGGTTGATAAAATAAGTATCAATTGAACACTGTGGGTCGATGGAATCGACTCATCCCCTCCCTCACAATTGTTGCCCTTGTGGAAAAATTCGAAACCATTATTATTATCATTATTATTATTATTAATCCTGCTAAGCTGTAGCAGCAGCAGCAGCAGCAGCGGTAGCAGCACCGAAAGCAATAACAACAACAAAAACAGTAGCAAAGACAACACTATCATGAAAACAACTTCAAGGCGAATGAAAGCAACAACAACGACAACAACAACAATAGTAAGGAGAAGGAGGAGGGGGAGGAGAAGAAGAAGAAGTAGAAGGAGGAGGAGGAACAGAAGAAGAAGAAGGAGGAGGAGGAGGAGGAGGAGGAGAAGTAGAAGTAGAAATAGAAGAAGGAGGAGGAGGAGGCGGAGAAGAAGAAGAAGAAGAAGAAATAGAAGGAGGAGGAGGAGGCGGAGGAAGAGGAGAAGAAGAAGAAGCAGAAGAAGAAGAAGAACAACAACAACAATTGTAACAGTAGCAAGAACAGCAGCAACACCACCACCACCACAACAACAACACTACTAATAACAATAGCTGCTGCGACAACAACAACAACAACAACACCAAGGATATCAACAATAACAACAACTGTAATCCAACAAACGCAACAGAACAATAACAACGACATGATAAGCAAGGTCAACAAGAAGAAGAAGAAGAAGGGCAAAAGCCAAACAAATAAGAGAGAAACCTCGTTTATTTCAAGAGGAACAAGATAACTGCATCATCGGAACTACCACCACCACCACCACCACCATTAATTCCACCGCAACCACCACTACCACTACCGCCACTACTACCACTACCACCACCACCACCACCACCA
>NC_068987.1:20638399-20640110 GCF_001194135.2 Octopus bimaculoides | reverse complement strand
ACTACTACTACTACTACTACTACTACTACTACTACTAATAATAATAATAATAATAATGATGATGATGATGATAATAATAATGATAATACTGTCGCTGCTGCTGCATCAATACTGCGTATTGTTTATCTATGTGACCGACATATTTATTTCCTAAGTCTGTTTGTCCGGTAACCGTCTTGTAGGTTATGTCTTAAGTGTGTTTACATATCATGTAAATATACACATACGTACATTAATATATATATACTGGCAGAGTCGTTAGGACGCCGACTGAAATGCTTAGCGGAATTTCGTCTGCCGCTACGTTCTGAGTTCAAATTCCGCCGAGGTCGACTTTGCTTTTTATCCTCAAAATTTCCGGCCTTCTACCTAGACTAGACAAGAATCGTTCGCACGCCGACTGAAATGCTTAGTGGTATTTCGTCTGCCGTTATTTTGAGTTCAAATTCAGCCGAGGTCGACTTTGATTTTTATCTTTTCGGGGTCGATAAATTAAGTACCTGTTGCGTACCGGAGTCGATCTAATCGACTGGTCCCCTTCCCCAAAATTTCGGGCCTTGTGCCTAGAGTAGAAAAAAATCGTTAGCACGCCGACCGAAATGCTTAGCGGTATTTCGTCTGCCACTGCGTTCTGAGTTCAAATTCCGCCGAAGTCGACTTTGCCTTTCATCCTTTCGGGGTCGATAAATTAAGTACCAGTTACGCACTGGGGTCGATATAATCGACTTAATCCGTTTGTCTGTCCCCTCTGTGTGTAGCCCCTTGTGGGTAGTAAAGAAATAGGTATTTCGCCTGCCGCTACGTTCTGAGTTCAAATTCAGCCGAGGTCGACTTTGCCTTTAATCGACTTAATCCTTTTGTCGGTCCTTGTTTGTCCACTCTATCTTTAGCCTCCTGTAGGCAATAAATAAATATATTCTATTATATATACTGTAACTGCGCGCGCGTGTGTCTGTGTGTATGTGGGCGTGTATGTGTGTATGTATGTGTGTGTACGAGTGTGTGTATGTGTGTGTGTATTTGTGAAGTGCTTGTGTGTATATGTGTGTGTGTGTGTGCGTGTGTGCGTCTGTATGTGTGTGTGTGTGTGTGTGGCTTGTTAGTTCCTGAAGGTGTGTTGAGTTTATGGAGATTATTTGATTGCGCAGAAGGATTGAGTTCGTTGTGCATTATTTGTAAGAAGCAAACACACTCACATATGCATGCAATTACATACACACACATACATACACACACATACATACACGCATACAAATGTGTGTGTATGTATATTCATGTGTATATATATATGTATATATACATATATATACATATATATAAATATATATATTTATACACATGTGTATACACTCATGAAAACATACATATATACATACAAGCATACATACACACATACATATATCCATATGTATAATGGCATATATATATATATAAAAACAAAAGTAAATGAGTATATGCATATATACGTACAGGTATGTGCATACCGACATCCACCTGTATGTATAGGTGCATATCTGGGTACAGGACATTGCAAACAAACGTAGACGAGAACACACGAGCCACATAGAGAACATTCTACTTCATCAGCTACCCACGTTTTAACACCGGCGTTTCGACGAGCTTCGGGCAGGACGCAACGTTAAAACGGCTCGTCCCATGGATCGCAGATTAAATCTGTATACGCAAATTAAATCTAGCCATGGAGGAATGT
>NC_068987.1:20634533-20637226 GCF_001194135.2 Octopus bimaculoides | reverse complement strand
GGAATGATTTATTAAGTATAACTTTGTCATTATTAAGCTGGTATTTGAAGTATAAATTGACTTCAAATTTTGGCACAAGACCAGCAGTTTTTGGGAAGAAGATAGGTTGATTAAATCGACCCCAGTGCTCAACTGGTGCTTATTTAGTCGACCCCGAAAGAATGAAAGGCAAAACCGACCTCGATGGAATTTGAACTCAGAACATAAAAGATGGGGGAAACGCCGCGAAACATTTTGGCCGGTGTGCTAACGGTTCTGCCAGCTCACCACCTTGATTGAAGCATAAATTGATTTCAAATTTTGACACAAGGCCAGCAATTTCGGGTCAAAAGGATGAAAAGCAAAGTCGACTACGGTGGAATTTGAACGCAAATTGTAAAGCCCGACGAAATGGACAAAGAGGACGTAGAGACGGACGAAGTGCCGCTAAGCATTTTAGCCGACGTGCTAACGATTGTTCCAGTACGCCACCTTATTTGAAGCATAAATCAGAAGGAAATTTTGATACATTCTCCAAGCATTTAGATTACTTTTAAACATGAAACTTGTGTCGTAGAATGAAGAGTGGTCTCAGGAGTTTTGGTATCAAAAGGGTTAAAATAGAAACTTAGCTGCGTTCGATATCAGCGAATTTACATCATCAGTTGACAAAATAAAAAATATTGGGTTTTTTTCCATCAGTCACCTGAAGTATCACAATGATAAATGGTGGCTTGAAAAAGCAACAAGATTCCAAATATGGTGCTATAAGGTTGTTATGATAATCCAATAGGATTACTCTTTTACTCTTTTACTTGTTTCAGTCATTTGACTGTAGCCATGCTGGAGCACCGCCTTTAGTCGAGCAAATCGTGCCCAGGACTTATTCTTTGTAAGCCTGGTACTTATTCTATCGGTCTCTTTTGCCGAACCGCTAAGTTATGGGTTAGGGTTAGGGTTGCTAATTTTGATCGATAGATAGCTAGCTGGCTAGCTAGCTAGCTAGCTAGCTAGATAGATAGATAGATACATACATACATACTTACATCTAAATATTTCTTCGAAAATCGAGGAGAAACCTTTAGCTTCTACACCCAGATTGTAAATTCCCATTTATACCAATAATAATTCAGTGGCAATCTGGAAACTTTAGAATTTTAGAAAAAGAAACAAGTACTTTACAAATTCAATCAGTAAGCGGAGCAGTAAAATTCTGTAAGACGTTCTTCAAGTTCTAAAAATTCTAAAAGAACTTCGTAATAAGTTATCAACAAAAATAAATAAATAAATAAATAAATAAATAAATAGATGTGTATATAGTATGAATGATTTTCCTTATTTATACTTAACTGAATATTCAAGTCTTGCCAAATACATAAGAATATGATTATCTCCCTGGTGTTAATTGTTTGCTATGGGATACCACATGTTTGAAGACATGGGACGTTTTTATTATCTACATTTCAATGATGGAGGTTTGTTATTTTCGTTAGAAACAAGCTCCTCCCTTGGAGAAGGGTTTTAAATGATTAAAATAAAATAAACATACAAAAATATTGTATATATATATATATATATATATATATATATATATACATATGTATAAATATATATATATATATATATGTATGTATGTATTTACCATACATAGACATACATATACACACGCATACATATACATATACATACATATATATATATATATATATATATATATGCACATACATGTTCACACACATTCACATAGGCGCATATATATATATATACATACACATATACACATATATATACATACTTATATGCGTAGGCAACTGGCGAGATCCATTAGCCATGCCCAAAGTTCTATTTTTAAGAGCCTTAATTAAATATCGAAATATCCTTATTTCGATTCTATAGCTCCACTTCTAGCTCCCTATCATCTCTCAACCCTTTCCATCATCATCTAATCAAATATATTCTTCGCACTATTATCACATTTTATCTCGACTCTCGTCTTTAAATACATCAAACACCAGATTACCGCCCTTTTCTTTCTGCCATCTTGCCTGTCTTCTCAAGAAATGGATGAGCAGACGACAGATATAAGTGACTAATTTGCCATTAATTCTTGTGTTTTTTATTTAAATTTCATTTACTTGTATTTCTCATTTTCTACTCTTATTTCTTTTTTCAATTATTTTTCTTAACCACATCTAATTGACGCATTTTGATTGAGTTTCAATGACGCTATCTGTTCTATAGTTTCACTTATCTATCTGTCTATCTATCTATCTCTCCCCTACCCCTCTATCTCTCTCTACACACAAATATATATATATCTGTCTTTCTACTTAGCTATCTCATTGTCAGTCTCGCTGGAAACGACGGATAAATTTATATTTTCCTTACAGGTGTGTCCTCACTCAAACGACCTATATGGTTACAGACACACAAGTTCCATATCGGTATATACGTGCATCTATACAAGTTCCATATCTGTATGTATGTGCATCCGTATACATATATATATGTGCATCTATACATACATACATACAAACATACATATACGCACACAGAAAGACATCCATAACTGTAAATTCATTCTCGTTTAACAGTCACGATCCTACTGCAGGGTCTTTCGACAATTGCTTTCCATTTGAAGCTTCTTGTTGGCATTTCAGAGACGGTAACTCCTCAAAAGACTACATTTACACATGTGTGTATATGCATATATA
>NC_068987.1:20633066-20634464 GCF_001194135.2 Octopus bimaculoides | reverse complement strand
TATATATATATATATATATATACGTATATGTATGTATTTGTATATGTGTGTGTGTGTGTGTGTGTGTGTGTGTGTGTGTGTGTGTGTGTGTGTGTGTGGATGTGTGTCCCCACATTTATGTATAGTCTTTTATAGATACAAGTTGTACTAAAAGTAGTAAATACACGGACGAATAAGCTGAGATAGTAAGGCAGTGACAGACGAATAAACATACATACAACCACAGGCAATAGGAACTCATCAGTCCCTCTATTTTGATGTATGCATGTGTGAGTGCATATATATATGTATATATATTACGCGCACACACATATATATTAGGCACACACACACTTATGTGCATCAAACGTGTGTATTAGAGCGTGAAAGCACTCAAGATGTATAGTCTACGATAAGCAGATGTGTACAGAAAATTGTAAACAGAAGCAGGAAACAGTCTTCTGTTTGTTGTCTGCTTCTGATATACTTCCGGAATATTGGGTCTCAAAGACATGTAAACACGTCTATACTTGAATTAATTTGAAGGTCGCAAGGTCGACAAATGCACGTTTTCAATTATGTATCTCTAAAATAATCCTGTATAAATATAGGCACAAGGCCTGAAACATGTGAAGAAGAGGTTTATTGATTGCATCGACACCAGTGTTCAACTGGCATTTTTTTCATCGACCCCGAGAGGATGAAATGTGTAAAATCAACTAGGTGGAATTTGAACTCAGAACTTAAAAACAGACGTAATGCCGCTAAGCATTTTTTTTCCGGCGTGCAAGCGATTCTGCCAGCTCGCCGACTTATGATAACTCTAATATCCTTTCTACGGGAAGAACAAGGTCTTAAATTTAGGGAAAGTGATTAAGTCGACTACATCGACTCCAGTGCGTAACATGTACTTAATCCATCGATTCTGAAAGCATAAAAGACAAAGTCAACCTCGGCGGAATATGAACTCAGAACATAGCGACAAGCGAAATACCGCTAAGCATTTCGACCAGCGTGCTAACGATTCTGCCAGCTCACCGCCTTATAATATTCATAATAGAATAACCAGACTTTATGCTAAAGAATTTTGATTCTCTAAATGCATGAGTCCGTGTTCGATCCGACTATGTGACACTTAATGAGCTAAGCTAAGCAGTGTTGTGCAGGCACTATGCGAATGCCCATCATAGAAATATATATATGTGCATATATGCATATGTGTGTGTGTATGTGTATGTGCGCGCGTATGTTCATATGTGTATATGAGCGTCTGTGGGCATATATATATATATATATATATATGTGTGTGTGTGTATATATATGTATATGTATATATGTATATGATTTGGAGTACCCAACTGCCGTAAATTTTGTCCCTCGGATTACTGTTCCTGTTGGATCACGCCTTTCCTGCACCTT
>NC_068987.1:20631992-20632812 GCF_001194135.2 Octopus bimaculoides | reverse complement strand
ATATATATATATATATATACATACATACATGTATGTATGTATGTATGCATGTATGTATGTACGTATGTATGGATGTATATACATGTTTCCAGTTCAATGTCACCGACTTCGTCTTAGCACGTAATCTATTGAGTAGCCGATAGAATACACCAACCCCTTTGTCGCTTTCCGTAACTGTTTTTGACTTCAGCCTTTCCCACCAAAATTTGCACGATTTTTAAATGCCAAACATCTACATTATAAGGCGTTGCTGAAACGTTCCTGGCTTTAAGGGGCATTACGAAAGGCCTGGTTGGGAGCCCAACCTTCAGAGTTCTTTTACAGGGCTTAGAAAAAACTGAAGGACCGCTGCGATAAGTGCATGAGTCTCAGAGAGGAATATGTTGAGTAAAATCATAATTAACTGATCCTCCTGTATTTTCTTTTACCGAATGCTAGGAACTTTTCAGCACACTCTCATATAGTCTCAAAGAACCACGGATGGCAAATTTGAAATAGGTGGGTTTCGAACTTCTTCTTGGCACTCCGTCACTTACGACATCGAGGGTTCCAGTTGATCCGATCAACGGAACAGCCTGCTCGTGAAATTAACGTGCAAGTGGCTGAGCACTCCACAGACACGTGTACCCTTAACGTAGTTCTCGGGCATATTCAGCGTGACACAGTGTGACAAGGCTGACCCTTTGAATTACAGGCACAACAGAAACAGGAAGTAAGAGTGAGAGAAAGTTGTGGCGAAAGAGTACAGCAGGGTTCGCCACCATCCCCTGCCGGAGCCTCGTGGAGCTTTTAGGTGTTTTCGCTCAATAAACACTCACAA
>NC_068987.1:20626310-20627334 GCF_001194135.2 Octopus bimaculoides | reverse complement strand
ATACATACATACATAGACCAATTAATGTGGCTCCCCTGGGTTTCTCGCTCATAAGGGGTTTAGCCATACAGCGTATCTTCAGACCCCAAAAATCACGGGTCTCCCTTAAATATGGAAAGATAAGCATTTTTGGTCTCTTATAGGTGTATTATATGTATGCATTTGTATGTGTGTGAATGTGTCTGTATGTGTGCATGTGCCTGGGTGTGTGTGTGTGTACATGTGCCTTTGTGCTTGTGCGTGCGTGCGTGTGTGTGTGTGTGTGTGTGTGTGTGTGTGTGTGTGTGGTGTGAACATATAGTGTGTAGACACACATTCCAATACACATGTTTATCTAAACGTTTTCATGTTTATGCATACATTCAAGTATTTGTAAATATATACACACACACTTTCATACGCTCATGCATGTTTTTATTATCTTTGTATATTTATGCACGTATGTATGTAAGTAAGTATGTATGTATGTATGTATATGTGTATACGTATGTATGCATATATATATGTAGGTATGTATGTAAGTATATATGCATACTCTTACTTTCACTCTTTTACTTGTTTTAGTCATTTGACTGCGGCCATGCTGGAGCACCGCCTTTAGTCGAGCAAATCGACCCCAGGACTTATTCCTTGTAAGCCTAGTACTTATTCTATCGATCTCTTTTGCCGAACCGCTAAGTTACTGGGGACGTAAACACACCAGCATCGGTTGTCAAGGGATGTTTGGGGGGGGGGACAAACACAGACACACAAGCACACGCGTACACACATACACATATATATATATACATATACATATACATATATACGACGGGCTTCTTCCAGTTTCCGTCTACCAAATCCACTCACAAGGCTTTGGTCGGCCCGAGGCTAGAGTAGAAGACACATGAACCCGGAACCATGTGGTCGGTAAGCAAGCTACTTACCACACAGCCACTCCTGCGCCTGTGTATATATGTATATATGTATGCATGAATTTATATATGTATATACGTATGCATGAATTTATATGTATGTATATATA
>NC_068987.1:20624314-20626250 GCF_001194135.2 Octopus bimaculoides | reverse complement strand
TATATATATATATATATATATATATATATATATATATATGTCTGTTTGTATGTATATGTGTACGTACATATGCATGTATATATGCATGCTTGTATGTATGTATATACAATGTATGTACGCATGTGTGTACCTATGTGACAGTTGAACTTCTGGTGATCCGCTGTTAGATTTGCTCCTTCGTTAATGGCCGTGAATCCTTTGTCTTTTCTGTTCTCATTATTCACCCTCATCATTATATGCCAGACACTTAATTTAAAACTGATAACTGTATTATCGTAACGTGTCTAACCTCAACATAACACCTCTATATCATCGCCGAAACCACCAGCACCAGAACCAGCACCTTCCTAATTTCCCCACTTCTTACCCCATTCCTCATCACCAATACCATTATCTCCATTGCTACCACCGCCATAACACTATCACTACTGTCATTACTACTATTACCACCACCATCACCACCATCACCACCGTCACCACAACCATCATCATCACCACTTGTTTCACTCTTATTTCTAATACTATCCAAGTAAGGAGCCTCTACGTGGTCGTTGAGTCGGCTAGAAATAATAACTCTCTCCAAATACGCTATCATCTTTATATACAAAAGAAAACGAAGGATATTTGCAAAAAGGACTTGAAAAAAAAAAAAAAGCACGGTTTTCTGATATTTGTAACACTTTAACTGGTTACTGTTTCAATTCCAGACACGGAGTTTATTACCGCCCTGCAGGCTTACCGTAATATTTTTTCAAACTTTGGCACAAGGCCAGCAATTCCCGAAAAGTTGGAGAGACAATTACTTCGACCGCAGTGTTTAACTGGTATTTATTTTATCGATTCTGAAAGGTTGTAAGGCAAAGTCGACCTCGGCGGAATTTGAACTCAGAAAGTAAAGACGGAGGAAATGCCGCTAAGCCTTTTTCACGGCATGCTTACCGTAATATTGGTGAATGTATTGGTCACCTGGGAAGAATTTTCTCTGGACATGTGACTTGAATAGTCCTAAAAAGGCTGAAACGCATCCAGCATCCTGAGGAGTCACTGCTGTGATGCATCACTCTGATATATATTGTCTTTTTAACACATGTCTATGAATAGATTTTCTCTCAGCCAAAAATCACAGCATCATGCATTTCTATGGTGTATATACGTTAAGTATGGTACACATATGGCTATTTTAATTTAATATCATTTTATTTGCTTACACCGAGTCTGCAACGTTTATTTTGCATGAAAAAGTGAATGAGTGAATGATTTAGTAAATTGTGCCGCCGAAAGTGAAGAACAAATATTTAAAATAGCAATTATATTCATGAAGAAATGAATTTTGACGGAACGAGAATGTTTTGGAAAAGTATGCCCAAATAAACATTTTTAGAGGAGGAATATCATATAATCGCTACAGGAAGTTACAGCGATCGTAGCAGGAATCACTCAACTTTGTTTAGACCGAAGAATACAACAATGCATGATGGGATTGTAAGAGAATTGCTTTAGTCGAACGGTACAAGTATCGGCTGAAAGGTTCATAGGTTAACCAAGATACCCTCATAGAATGTGACCAAATGAAGTTTTGTAGTGGCTAGCGATATATATATGTAGATGTCTTGCAAACAACTCGCACATGCAAGTGCTACCAGTCGAGAACTCCGCATACCGGAAGCCAGCAAGTGTGTGGGGTCATCAGGAGAGAATGCGCGCCGTTTCGGGGCCTTATCTTTGGATTGTTTTATTCACCAGACTATGGCCATATTAGGACATCGGTTTTAAGGACTTCAGACGAAGGAATAATTATTGTGCACGAGTGTCTAAGAACGTTCGCAATAATTACTTTAAGCCAGGTAGCTATTTTATCGTTCCCTTTTGCCGAACCGTTATGTTACGGAGACATAAACACGCCAACACTGATTGTAAGGTGGTAGTGAGGGACAAA
>NC_068987.1:20621324-20622744 GCF_001194135.2 Octopus bimaculoides | reverse complement strand
ATATATATATATATACATGCATACATTTATATATGTACACATATATATGTATATATACATATACACACACATATGTATATATACATATGTGTGTGTGTAAGTATGTGTGTATATATATATATATATATATATATATATATGAATGTATATATATATATATATGTGTGTGTGTGTGTTTGTGTGTGTATAAATGTATGTATGTAATACAGTGTGTATGCTCATATAGTGTGTCACAGCCACATCCCTTCATCCCTTCCCTAAAACTTCCAGCCAAAGGTCAGTTGATATAGAGTTAAAGAGACAATTAGAGGAAGCAGCCATGTAACAAGATAGCTCAATGCACAGCGAGCATGGAGGAGAGAGAGAGAGAGAGAGAGAGAGAGAGAGAGAGAGAGTAGAGGGGGGAGGAGAGATCAGACAAAACCCAACAACTACTTCTGTTGTTGCTGTTGCAGTTAGTAGAGTCAAACGAGTATCACCTGTCACTAATATTTACCTTGCTAATTGGGATAAAATGTCGGAGAGGAAATGGTAATGATATAAACACACATATATATATATATATATCATGGTTTAGTTTGGTTTGGCTTGGTTGGAGTTGGGAGGAATAGGGAGGTTCTTCAACACTGGCTGGTGATCATTTTCAACCTTGAGAATGCTTGACGTGTGTCCTTACACGTTGATGATGATAGCAATGAGAATAACCGTCGTAGTTCCTTACACGTTCGTGATGTTTGTCAGTGAGTATGATTGTTCTACACTAATCACTGATGCACTACTGTAAGTCCTTACATACTGCAAGTCCTTACATACCAGCAATGGAAATGACAGTTGTAAATCCTTATACACTAGTGATATCCATCAGTGGGAATGATTCTCGTAGGTCCTTGCACGCTGGTGATTTTGGCAATGAGATTAACTGATGTACGTCCTCACACATTAGTGATGTTCAGAAATGAGAATGACTCTTGTAGGTCTTTTTATACCTGTGGTGTTAGCAAAGACAATTACTGTTGTAGTCCCTTACACATTAGTGATGTGAGCAACGGGCGAGCTGGCAGAAACGTTAGCACGCTGGGCGAAATGCATAGCGGTATTTCGTCTGACGCTACGTTCTGAAATCGAATTCCGCCGAGGTCGACTTTGCCTTTCATTCATTCGGGGTCGATAAATTAAGTACCAGTTACGCACTGGGGTCGATGTAATCGACTTAATCCCTCTGTCTGTCCTTGTTTGTCCCCTCTATGTTTAGCCCCTTGTGGGCATTAAAGAAATAAGAAATGTTAGCACGCCGGGCGAAATGCTTAGCGGTATTTCGTCTGCCGTTACGTTCTGAGTTCAAATTCCGCCGAGGTCGACTTTGCCTTTCATCCTTTCGGAGTCGATAAATTAAGTACCAGTTACGTACTGGGGTCGATCT
>NC_068987.1:20620506-20621314 GCF_001194135.2 Octopus bimaculoides | reverse complement strand
TAAATTAAGTACCAGTTACGCACTGGGGTCGATGTAATCGACTTAATCCCTCTGTCTGTCCTTGTTTGTCCCCTCTATGTTTAGCCCCTTGTGGGCATTAAAGAAATAAGAAATGTTAGCACGCCGGGCGAAATGCTTAGCGGTATTTCGTCTGCCGTTACGTTCTGAGTTCAAATTCCGCCGAGGTCGACTTTGCCTTTCATCCTTTCGGAGTCGATAAATTAAGTACCAGTTACGTACTGGGGTCGATCTAATCGACTGGCTTCCTCTCCCAAAATTTCAGGCCTTGTACCTATAACAGAAAAGAATGACTATAGTAGATCCTTACACACTAGTGCTATCAGCAGTAATGTACCAGTGACACGCATACACACGCGCACATACACACATACGTACTCTCTCACACACACATACACACACACACACACACACACACACACAATCGTTCACACATAGAGGCACATAAACACAAACGTAGATATTCCGAACCACACATACATGCAGGCGCACAAACACACGAACGTTCTTAGACATTCGTACACAAACATACGCACACGCAATTACAGGTAACATCACACTCAAAAATATACACACGCATACACACACACACCCTCCCCCGCACACAAAGCGTGTCTGGTTCCTATACAGTTTTTAATGAAGTGAAGAAGCTGCTTCTAAAAGAAAAAAAAGGAAGCAGTTGATGAAACTGGTAAAATAAGAATATTGTGCCAACCGATAATGGTGAAAATATAGAGGTAGAGAGAGAGAGAGGTAGGGAGAGAGAGAGAGAGAAGGTATGATATATCTG
>NC_068987.1:20613288-20619437 GCF_001194135.2 Octopus bimaculoides | reverse complement strand
ATATATATATGGTGGTGGTGGTGGTGGTTATAGTTGCGGTGGCGGTGGTTGTGACGTTCAAGTGAAGTGCTACAATTGATGCATGCTTGCAGAGTTCGGCAGAACACGATCGAATCCAGAAGGTCACCGATTCTTGTGACGGCGACCATCTACCAGTATCAGACAGCTCTCTATCAAACTTTGTAACCTCTCCATGGAGGATAGAACATGACTACAATGTCAGAATCTGTGCAAAGTACGAATTGCTCTGAATGCATCGCTTGGAATTAGCAAACTGAACACATCCATAAAATCCGTCCATGTTTTTTCCTGTCTCTCCTTTTAATCCCCTTCATATTTTCTTCTTTCTTTCCTCCTTTCTTTTTCTCGCTCCCCCTCTCTCACATTTCTTGGCATTTTCTTTCTTTAATCTCTCTACTTTCCTTCGTTATCTCTCTTGTACCTTTTCCTCTGTCCCTTCCTCTCTCTCTGTCTCTCTCTCTCTGTGTCTCTCTCTCTCTCTCTCTCTCTCTCTCTCTCTGTCTCTCTCTCTCTCTCTAGTTCCTTCCCTAATACTTCAATGCCGCTGCCCCCACCTCTCTGTTTTCCTCCCATGTGACCGGTGTTCGGCCAAGCATGATCTTTCTTTCTTGGCCTCACCACCACTCGTACAGCACCTATTATTTTCCTATCTCCTGATTTTCAGCTATGTTTGTGCCTCTAGGCACGCGCCAGCTCAACTTCATTCGCCCTTATGAGTCGAAAGACACCTGTTATTATGCTCTTGTTGTTTGTATTCGTAATCGTGTAACATTTTCTCCGTTTTCTCATTTTTTTTTCTTGTTTGTATTGTCGTACACATTCGCTTACTTTCTTCCAAAAATTTGATGCTTTTAGCTTAGATTTTTGGGTTCAGCCTCAAGTGTAACAGGCCGAAACTGAATAGATAACTTGGAAACTTGACTGATGAATAGAAGGCCACGAATGATCTGTCCTTGTTTTTTCTTGTCCATCTTTGTATCGTCTATCTGTCCGTATGTTTTTATTGTCGTCTGTTACGTTCTTATTCTATTTTTTGTATATATATATCTATATATGTATGTATGTATGTATGTATGTATATGCATACACACATACATACAGACAGACAGGTGTTGAAAAATACGAACTATCATTTCAAGACACCCTCGGCGGGTGTGATGAATGCATTTCTAGATTTTTAGCTATCATCAGCACCGTGTATCTCATGAGGGAGACCACACTGAATTGACTCTGAACCTCATCTTGGTTTTCTTTTAGTAAATCAGTATCAAAACATAAACTGATTACGTACGACGTGAGACAAAACATTGTACACCTTCCAACAAATTCTCTCACCAGGTATTGGTCAGCCCAGGGT
This sequence comes from Octopus bimaculoides, assembly GCF_001194135.2. Lineage (NCBI taxonomy): Eukaryota > Metazoa > Mollusca > Cephalopoda > Octopoda > Octopodidae > Octopus > Octopus bimaculoides. The sequence continues at coordinate 20,618,059 of NC_068987.1, read as the reverse complement.
GGAAGCTGGACGTTGTAGTAGAGAATATTTGCCCAGAGTGCTGCGCAGCGCGGTGGAACCGAATCCGAATCCAAAACCAGCCACATAGTTAGTTGCAAAGCGAGCTTCTTGACCATGTAGCCATGCCCGCGCCTTTGGGGACATAACTCCTTTGTTTCGATCAGCAATCGACTACCACCACCACCACCACCACCACCATCACCAGCAGCAGCAGTACCACCACCACCACCGACAATACAACAACAACAGCCACACGACAACTACCGCTATTGATGAGGGAATATTCAACCGTACCCAATAATCCTTGTGTGGTTTTATCACATTTTTAATTATGTAATATTGCTAAAAGCCTTTAATCGTTCAGTTAACTTTTAGTATTTAGTAAATACTGGTAATCACTAAAGTATTTAGTATTTTATGAAGAGATCGCATTTCCAGCTCGTTCTTTATCTTATTTCTTTTATCTTTTGAGTCATTCTAAAGTTTTATTTTTTAATCCGACCTTCGTGCTATGTAAACATGCATCGGAGTTATTCCTCCGAGAACGAGTCAGCTCATTAAAAAAATACTGGGTTTGAACTTTCCATTATGTAATATAAACGATAGATATTTTTTCCCATTAATAATTATGAACGGGAACCATAAGAGCAAAAGGGTGAACTATCCCCTCCGAACCAGAGGCACCAGGGCTAATAATATTCTTGCTATTATGGTGCTGCGGTTCCTGTTTCGATTTACAGTAGAAGCCGGTTTCATTTCAAAAAAAGGCGGTAAGCTGGCAGAATCGTTACCGCGCCAAGCAAAATACTTAACGGCATTTCGTCCGTCGTTACGATCAGAGTTCAAATTTCCCCGAGGTTGACCTTGCCCCATCATCCTTCGGATCGATAAAATAACTACCAGTTGAGTACATTGGGATCGTTGTCACGCTAATACATTCCATGTGCACGCCCTTTTGTTGTTTGTTATTGTTATTTTTAATGTTCAATTATTCGATTTCATTATATATATATATATATATAGATAGATAGATAGAGATAGTGAGATAGATAGATAGAGAGAGAGAGAGAGAGAGAGAGAGAGAGAGAGAGAGAGAGAGAGAGAGAGAGGAGAGCCTTAGTTTTTTGTAGTTTAAATCGTGTCATAGTTTTAAATATTTGTAACAAATTTATTAAAATACCAAACTGGTTTCGACAGTTTTGGGCTTTTTAATGCCAAATAAAAGATGTTTAGGAAAGTTTAAAGTACAACGGAAAATTCAGAAAAAAACATGGTAAAAAGATAAAATGTTCACGCAAAATTTCCAATATTCAATAAGTTAGACAGTATTACGAGTTAAAATGTTTGATGGATTTCATAAGAATCATACATGATTGAAAGTTCAGTTACATTGAGTTATATTACATTAACAAATAAATACGATGAATGTTCTTGAAGAGTAAGAAAACAAAGAAAAGAAAGATTTTTTTTTCTTTTTTGCTTTTACAATTTCTGCCGTAGAATACGAAGAAAGAATTGTTTTCTGGAACATGATTAAGAGTTACAACAAAGCAGAGATTTATGAAAGATGATTGAACTCAATTCCTTTATTCTCTCGCAGAGATCAGCATTTTGAAGCCATCTCAAATGAAGCTGAGAAAACTTAAGGAAAAAATGGCCCTGGATAACTTTAAAATAGAGAAAGAACTCCGAAGATTGAGGACTCACGAAGTAAAAATAAATGTGAGATACAAAATGATGGAAGTGGAAATTGGTTAGAAAGCCGAAGAGGAACATTTTAACAACCCTATCCAACTCAAGAAACAAAGTTGCGAGAAAGAAGTAATTTCTTTTCGAAGACGGGGGAAAACAATAATGATTGGTTTAGTCGCTGTGAAGCAAAATTATAAGAATATGAATCGGATAACCAATTCTTGAAGAGAATGAAACAACACAAATCCCGCCTGCCTGTAGCAGGGCCATTATCTAAAAACAACTCAAACGCTCATCAAAGATACAACGTGGTTAATAACAACTCCAGATCATCATCAAAAATGCTCATCAAAGACACAGTATGGAAGATACCAATCCCAGAACATCTAAACAATCCTTTCAGGATCAACAAAAATCTGTTCCCCTAAAAGACAAAGTATCCCTCCTCAAAGATAAAGGTTCATACAAAAATTCCAATAATGAATAAGTGGATTAAGCGGAAGAAACAAGAACATCTCTCGTACGAGATGCAACATCTCCCCAAATTGAAGTCACCAGCTGACACTACACACGAGAAACTTTATCCGTAATGACAATTTCAGACAGAACCGAAGACAATTGATACTTCAAACCATAAATTATAGCCATTATGACAACTAGAGACAGGGCCGGCCACAAATAAGAACCTACAATAAGATCATGCTTGTACGGGAACACTAATTCGATGAATCAAAAACCGATGTCTATTTTTGAGACATAGTTGATAAAAACCTAGACACTCGATAAAAAAAAACCTTGTCTATCTATCTATCTATCTATCTATCTATCTATCTATCTATCTATCTATCTATCTATCTATCTGTCTGTCTATCTATCTATCTATCTATCTATCTATCTATCTATCTATCTATCTATCTATCTATCTATCTATCTCACATAAAAAACCCTGTCAACGAAACAAATTAAAATTCTCTCGTAAGGACTAAAATTTAGCCCAACACCACAAAATTCCAAAATAAATGAACGTTGTTCAGGAATTTTGTAGGAATGTAGAATTATTTCACAAAAAAAAATCAATGATCAATCAATGCTTCATAATAAAAGTAACTACAGTTCAATAGATGAGAGGAACCAAATTGTTGACAAATTTTGAGATTTCGTAACTAATTTTCCCTATAGTTTACTCGCACATCCGAAATTTAAGCCAAATGTAAACTGAGAAGAAAGGGAAATCATTAATGATCTCAAGAATGATCAAAATGTAGATATTAAAGAAGTTGATGAAGGTTAATGCTGTAGTTCTTATTGACTCGAAATAATACATAAACACTAGACTAGATGGGCTTCATGACAACACTTATGAAAAATCTAAGAATTACCAATAACCCAAAATGATGAAAAAATATACTACCCTCATCCAACAATTCCCAAAGGAATAAGCGGGAAAGGAAAAGAATTACTAACAAGATTTGACTTCAAAACTAGCAACTTTTACGAACTTTCAAAATCCACGAGAGTGAAGCCATAAATGTGTGGCAGATCAACCCCACTTGTTGTTAATAAGCCGCAAGGCGGCGAACTGGCGCAATCGTTAGCACGCCGGGCGAAATGCTTAGCAGTATTTCGTATGTCTTTACGTTCTGAGTTCAAATTACGCAGAGGTCGATTTTGTCTTTCATCCTTTCGGGGTCGATAAATTAATTACCAGTTGCGTAATCGGGTCGATCTAATCGTATGCCCCCCTCCCCCAAAATTTCGGACCTTGTGCTTGCTTAGAGTACAAAAGAATATGCCTCACCTCAGAGATCGCAAAATGAGACCCATTGTGGAAGGTCCGTCCTTTGAGATACATAAAAAGCGTAGCTTCATGGACGATCTTCTGAAGCCCATTCTATAACATATAACCGACCTTCATAAGAAATGAATTGGACTTTCTAAACCATCACCCGAGCAAAACCAGCATGCACTCCGTTTCTGTCTCATTCGATGTAATAACTCTCTACACATCGATTCCACATGAATACGGAATAGAAACTATACAATTCTGACTGGTAAAATTTTCAAATGATATAACTGACCGAATCGGGGGGAAGGATTCGTCAATGAAGGATTAAAATTCTTCTTCCGAAATACCTTTTTAACTTCAGCGACAGCACCTGCAGAGAAATACCTGGGACTGCAATGGAAACGAGGGACACACTGTATAAGACATATGAGTACCTCCGCGATATCTCGTGTCGTGTGGTCTGGATTATTTTTGATTACTGTTTCGATTTGGTGATTATCAATGACTGTAGGTCTGCTGGAAATTAACAGCCTTTTAAATCAAAATTTCATCTCCCAGACCTCATAAGTCACATACGAACACTCTTCTCGCCTATGACACTATTTTCGTAAACTCCACAAATCTTTTTGGCGGTTTGTACAGCGTTTTTACCTTCCACGAAATAGAAAAGCATCATCTCATGGTCTTCTATTTTCCTCCATTTTAATTTTTAACGTAAGAACAGAAGAAATAAAGTATCCAATCGGTCATTGAAAAGAAAAAACTATGAAATGTCACCTTACAGAAAATAAATATGCCATATGCTACTGTAACGTGAAGAGAAGAATAACGTGTTTAAACGCCAGAAATTTACACACACAGATTATATATACTTATATATATATATATATATATGTTGTTGTACTTGGGGATGGTCATATTGCCAGTTTAGCCAATAAAAACACACACACTGTATATTTGGTGTTAATTTGGTGTTAATTTCACGTATTAACAGAGAATATAGGTGATACAGACACTCCCCATACACGCATGCACTTACAAAAGACACAGACACATTGAAGGACACGCATGCGTAGACACATACAATAGGAATACAAAATACAAAATGGCTGATAGCTAGCAAGGTGAGACACACATAAGAAAGAAGGAAACAAAGGACCACTGATGAGGTCACAGAAGTGTGACGAAAGAACTCTGGCCGAAATAAGATTAAGATTAATGTAATATAAAGCTGAAGCAAATTAACACCAAATATACAGTGCGTGTGTTTTTATTGGCTAAACTGGCAATATG
>NC_068987.1:20607758-20612611 GCF_001194135.2 Octopus bimaculoides | reverse complement strand
ATGTGTCGATTGGTTGGATGAGATCGGAGGGTAGAGGTCTGTCTGCCAGTCTTTCAGTCTGTCCGTGTGTATGTATGTATGTATGTATGTATGTATGTATGTATGTATGTAGGTATGTATGTGTGTATGTATGTATGTATGTATGCATGTATGTATGAATGTATGTATGCATGTACGTACGTGTGCATCTATGTAGGCTTGTATGTATGCATGTATGTATATATATCTATGTATGTATGTATGTAAGTGTGTGTGTATGGATGTATGTGTGTGGATGCATGTATGTGTATGTATGCGTATGTGTGTGTTTATGCATGTGTATATGTATATACAGGGTGCGATGGGTAAATTGTCGCCATTTTATATTTTTTTATTTCGCGCATGTGCATTGTTTGTTTTTGATTTTGTCGGCTACACAGTGTAGTAGGGTCAGCTGGGCACCGTCTGTGAGAAAAACAGCACCATGACGCAATTCACTCTGGCAGGAATTTGGAGACGACATGCTATACTGCTTGGCATTCGCGCCGGAAGTTCGAGTACGAAAAATTGGTGAACACCGAGAACAACTGTTGGGTTGCCATGTCTCCAAAACATGTGCTGAGAGAGTGATAAAAATCAAACATCTAGTCAATATCATGGCGTTTCGAGTGATCACTAGTGACGGCGATGTTATGCCTCCATTCATCTTCCCACACGGCCTAAATCATGTACCTGGAGGAGGTAGTGCTGCCCTGAGTCAAAAGGGTAGCTGCTGTGTCTGGCAACAGGTCTCTGCACCATGCCACACAAGCAGGAGAACCCAGTCATAGCTGTCAGACAATTTCTGCGACCACATCACCCCTAACATCAGGCTACCTAACTCCCCAGACTACAATTCCCTTCATTATTATGTATGGGGTGCAGTTGAGCGAGCGACCAACAAAACTCCTTGTAACACCTAAGATAAACTGAAGGCAAGGATTATGGCAGCATCACAACCATATGTGCGCGACATGGTGATCTCATATCAAAATAAACAGCGCATGACCTCGCAGGTGGGGCCCAGTTAGAATTTTCTTCAGGTCGAGCAGCCCATCCTGCTCAAAAGGTCTCTGAATAAGGGTTGTTTAAGGATGATGAACAAAACACTCATGTTTCCAAAGATGAATGATCCAAACCCGAAAAGAATTCCTCTCAACACATAGCTATGGTGTTCCCCCACTACTTCTGCTCGTGATCAGAGATGCGCATACCGTCAGCCACTAAGGGACATGATCAACTGGTTTTGGTCAAACAACTGACAAGAAAATCTGGGGTGTTGAGCAGAATATTTGCTGTAGCCCATCTTTTATACCAAGACAAAACAATGTACATAACACTTCCAATCAATTAAGGGGCATTTATTATTATTATTATTATTATTATTATTATTATTATTATTATTATTATGATGATGATGATGATGATGATGATGATGATCATCATCATCATCATATCAATACCAAGGCGATCAGCTAACAGAATTCTTAGCATGCCGGACAAAATTCTAAGCGCCATTTCTTCCGGTTTCATGTTCTTAGTTCAAATTCTGTCGAGATCGATTTGCCTTTCATCCATTTCGGGGTCGATAATAGAAAATACCAGTTGACTACTGTGGTTGATTTAACCGACTTAGTTCTTCCCCCGAAACCACTGGGCTTGTGCCAAAATTTAAAATCATTATTAGAAGGCAGAATCGTTAGCACACTGGGCAAAATGCTTTGCAGCATTTCGTCCTTCTTTACGTTCTCAGTTCAAATGCCGCCGAGGTCAGCTTTGCCTTTTATACTTTCGAGATGGGTGAAATAAGTACCAGGGAAGCACTGGGGTAATCGACTAGTACCATACCCGCAAGTTTCTGGCCTTGAGCCTTTAGTAGAAAAGATTATTATTATTATTATTATTATTATTATCATTGTTATTGTTATTTGAGGCGCCGAAGTGGCAGAATCCTTAGCACGTCGGGCAAAATGCTTAACAGTATTTCGTCCCTCATCACGTTCTGAGTTCAAATTCCGTCGAGGTCGATTTGCTTTTCATCCTTTCGGGTGGATAAAATAAGTACCAGTTAAATACTGGGGTGTTTATTATCGACTTAGCCCGTCCTCACGAACTTGTTGTCCTTATGCCAAAAATAACGAAACCATTATTATGTCAATAAGAAGGCAGAATTGTTAGCAAGCCGGACAAAAGGCTAAGCGGGATTTCTTCCGGTTTTATATTCTGTGTTCAAATGCTGCCTATGTAGACTTTGCCTTTCATTCTTTTCGGGGTCGATTAAATAAATACCAGTTGGACTCTAGAGTTGATATAATCGACTGGACACCTTCCTCAAAATTTCAGGACTCTTGTCTATAAGGGAAAACGATTCTTATATCAATAAAAAAAAAAGCAACAAGAGACAACGACAACAACAACAACAAACACAACATCAATAACAAAGCAACGGCGATATTTACTAGCCTGAGCCAAATAGGGGTCGATTGGTTTGTTAGAAATAGCAGTAAAATTTTCCTCAACTCACACCGACAAGCTTTAAAAAAGGATATGTTAGTGTCATCCAGACTTCCCTGTACATAGGAACAAGATGGGGTGGTCATGGCTAAAGTGCCTGTAATTTTAGGTATACTCCGTCTTGAATGTACCCGGGGCTGAAAAATAATGAAAGTAATGATGTCGGCAAACAAAGAAAATGTCTCAACATGATTGCTCGATCTGTTAGAAGTAACAACTAAATGACCCTCTAGTCGAGATTCTGAGAAAAGGAAGGCCGTACTTGATTATATTGTTCTGGGTACAGACTTCGCGAAAAACAAAGACAAGATGGTCACGGTTAAAGCGTATTTGATCGTAGGTTTACTAAACCATGGCTGATCTGGGGCAAAACTATCACTACCACTACTACTACTACTACTACTACTACTACTACTACTGCTGCTGCTGCCACTACAGCAAAAAGCAACTAAACTAAGGAGACAATATCGATAACAATATCAAGGCGGTGCCCCAGCATGGCTTTAGTGTAATGACTGAAACAAGTAAAAAAATAAAGGAACAACATGCCGAACCTCAACAGTAACACCGGCAGAAGCAACAAAAACAACAACTGCAGAAGCAGCAACAACAACAATAAACAACAGCAGCAGCAGCAACAACAACAACAACAACAACGATATTACCTTAAACAACAACAGCAACAATAACAATAGCTAAATTACCATCATCATCAACATCGTCATCATCATCATCATCTACAGCATGAACACAAACAGCATTAATTATCACAAATACCCCGTTCCCGCCACCACCACCACCACCGCCGCCAATTCTGACCCCCGTCCTAACCAGTTAATTTGCGTGGGTGGAACAGTTGATAAACAGTTCACATCCGTTCAATCCCAATCTATTGTTGTACACCTTCTGTAGCAAATTTTACTTCCTCTGTTTAGTTCCCGCCATTCACATGAAAATACGTTCGCCATTTTGGAGAGAACATTGGTCAGTGATAGGGTATTGTTATCGATCAAGTTTGGGTTGGTCAATCAATTCATTGTTGCTGTCCAGTTTCTCTGGCCAATGACTGACCGTTAATGAGGCCAGGAAATGCGGTAAAGAAGATCGAAAAAAAAAAATAAACAAAAGAAAAGAAATCAACAGAAAAAAAATGAATAAATATAAAGTAAAAATATCAATCTCGTTTTCGGTATATGGTCCAGGGTGACGGGGATGGGACATTTATTTGGTCATTTCACCTGGAAACAGAAGCTAAACTTCTCTCACATCAGCATGTTCATAAGGAAAATGAAGGATATATTGGATAATGAAGTCCAGGGTACAATAAACCAAAATAGCTGCTTTGGGGACTAAACAATTGCAATGGGACCTCTATGTGGTCATTCGACGAGCTCGAAATAGCAGCTAGATATCTTTCAAATCAACAGTATCTTCTTAAAGAAAATGCAGGACACTTTGGATATGGTATCCCAAGGTACATTAAACCAAAATAGCCACTCTGGAGACTAAAGTACAATGACGCTTCTATGCAGTCATTCACCGAATTCAAAATAGCAGTCAAATCTCCTTCAAATCAACATTTTCTTAAAAAGAAAAAGCAAGGCACATTGGATAATGTAGTTCAGAGTACAGTAGATCATAAAGAAAATAAGATCAGACGGAATGGCCACATGTGGAAGGTCCTTGATCATATAATACATCTACATCGACCTTGCTCCAAATAACAGCCAAACCTGTCCCATATCTCATCCTATCATGTCTAAAAAGAGATTGATACATTGGTTAAAGTGCAATGTTGTTACCAGTTCAAATATGCTCGTGGCAGAATCGAAACAGTGAGCAAGCCATTCACTATGTTATGTCATGGAGAAAATTTGTCGTTATACAAATAGTGTAAATGCACCTAAATCAGCTCATAGCGCCACCTATCTAGACTGTGAGATGCAAGCATTTTGGATTGCGGATGGGGGGTGCTCCGAGCTGATAAAAGAGATTGTCTCTCTTATGCTATTCCAGTTATTCTACGATGAGCGATAGCACTAATCGGCGGCTCAACGTAAACAAATTACGGGGTAAGAGCGCTGAGCAGTGAGGTGTACAAATGCAATGTTATTATCAGTTCAAGGCTACCATTGCTTTCATGCTAAAAGAAATCTCAGTAATGATCAAGTCAACCACATGGAATGTTGGTCCTTGTCTCAATCTTGGATTAAGAATTCAACAAATATGGCATAACATGTAACACTGCTTTGGCTAGACAACGCTGGACACTCGAATATCTCAAGGAGAATGTGTGTGTGTGTGTGTGTGTGTGTGTGTGT
>NC_068987.1:20604198-20604950 GCF_001194135.2 Octopus bimaculoides | reverse complement strand
TATATATATATATATATATGTTTGTATGTATGTATGTATATATGTATGTAAGTGTGTATATGTATAGTTGCGTCGATATTGATAATTATGAATTAAAACTAAACAAAATCGAAACGAAAACAAAACAAAACAAAAGCAAAACAAATTCAAAACAGTAGCAACAGTAAGAATGACAGCAGCAATATTACGATGATGACGCTAATCAACATCATCATCATCCTCATCATCATAACGATGACGACGATGATGATGATGATGATGATAATGTTTTCATTAATAATAATAATAATAATAATAATAATAATAATAAAATGATAATAATGGTTTTCTTACTTTGCCATCGGGGTGGGGTGCATTCAATAGATTAGTTACAAAGGGGACACAAATATCGTGCGGGAATGTTACAAAGGAAGTTATATCAATAACGATGTGGCAGGGTGTAGATATTGCACAACCTTTGGTGACATTCTTTGTTTTGTTTTTTTCTTTTAACTTTTGTCATTTACTTGTTTCAATGATTGACTGCGACCATGCTGGGGCACCGCCTTGAAAGGTTATGTCGAATGAATCGAACCCCGGTGCTAATTTATCTTTTTTAAAACCTGGTACTTATTTTACTGATCCCCTTTGCCAAACTGCTAAGCTATGGGGACGTAAAGAAACCAACACCGCTTTTCAATTGGTGGTGGATAAGCACAAAAACACCTACAAACGCACGCACACACCCACATATAACGAAGTATATATATATA
>NC_068987.1:20602825-20603620 GCF_001194135.2 Octopus bimaculoides | reverse complement strand
ATATATATATATATATATATATATATATATATATATATACACATTAAGGGTTCCCTTCGGTTGCCGTTTACCAAATCAAGTCACAAGGCACAGCGACATTTGCCCAAGGTGGCATGCATGCAGTAGGATTGAACCTGGAAGTATGTATTTGGAAAACAAACGTCTTAATACGCAGCCATCCACCATGCCAATACAATTCAAGCTATTCAGGATGTTGAAAAAGGTTAAATTGCACAAAATAATAATCGGATCTATAAAACAAGAATAAAGATTAAGTAAACTAGAAAGAAACTGCAACAAGTAAAATAGAAAAGATTAAATGTCTTTTTACTACAGAGTCAGCCATGCCTATTTGACATATATACATATCTATCTGCCTATATACATGAATCTATATTTGGACACACACACACACACACATATATATATATATTTCATATTTCATATTGTTTGCATTAAGGAAAAATTTCAAATATCGCCAACATTTGTGTCTTTACTTTCAAATGTATTCGTTTGTGCTATTCTGTGTATTTTCCAATGTGTGTTTGAAACTGAATTTGTTTATTAAATTGTCATGTATTTATTTATTCAATTGTCTAATATTTGACCTTGTTTTGCAGTCTAGGCTTCTTGAAGGCGTGTTACAATGCTAACGTTTCAACGAAATTTTCTTCAGCAATCTTGAAGGTCTTTTGTCTCCGATGACAGAATATCCCATACTCTGGGATAGCCCAGAAACAGCTGTAAGGCTTTGAATTTTTTTATCAATGATTCTATATATATATATATATATAT
>NC_068987.1:20599170-20600161 GCF_001194135.2 Octopus bimaculoides | reverse complement strand
CACCGCCACCACCGCAGCCATCACCACCTCCATCACCACCACCATCACCACTACCATCGCCATTACCATCACTAGTATCAGTGCTGGCGTCACCGTCACCGCCTCCGCCGCCGCCGCCACCGCCACCGCTGATACCGTCATGAACACGAACACCCCCACCTCACTATATCTACTGACCAGAAGCTCCTCTTAGTATTGATACTGAGAGCTAGTGATATGATGTATTGTTGGCAAATGGGAGCGGCGATGATTATGATGATGAGGATGATGACGGTAAGGAGGAGGAAGATGGTGACGACGACGACGAGAAAATGATGACGATGATGATGATGACGATGATGATGATGATGACGATGATGATGATGATGACGATGATGATGATGATGATGGTAAGGAGGAGGAAGATGGTGACGACGACGACGACGAGGATGACGACGATGAAAATGATGACGATGATGATGATGATGATGATGATGATGACGATGAAAATGATGACGATGATGATGATGACGATGATGATGATGACGATGATGATGATGACGACGATGAAAATGATGACGATGAAAATGATGACGATGATGATGATGATGATGATGATGATGATGATGATGATGATGATGATGATGATGATGATGACGATGACGATGATGATGAAGAGGAGGAGGAAGAGGGCGGTGATGATGATGATGATGATGATGACGATGACAATGATGATGAAGAGGAGGAGGAGGAAGAGGGCGGTGATGAAGATGATGATGATGATAACGACGACAACGGTGGTGAAATCGGTGAAAGTAAAAACAGAGGCGGTGGTGGTGGCGGCGCCGGTGGCGCCGGTGGTGGTGGTGGAGGTGGTGGAGGTGGTGGTGTTGCTGACGGTTTTGCTTAAGACAACAAATCGTTAAAAAAGAAAAGAAAAGGAAGATAAAAAAAACCCAACAGAGTCAATGGTGATGGTGAAGGCGATGGTTGAGGTGGTAGCGGTGGAGGT
>NC_068987.1:20596667-20598724 GCF_001194135.2 Octopus bimaculoides | reverse complement strand
TACTAGTCTTGTTAATTTCAAATTTTGGCACAAGTCCAGAAATCTCGGGGGATGGTGTTGGGTAAAGTCGATTATATCGACCTCTCCCAGTGATCTGCTAGTACTTATTTATTTATAAATCCCGAAAGAATGAAAAGGGCCAACCAGGAGCCCATACATGTTCAGGTTAGACGAAGGAAATGGAGATGGCTCGGACACACACTGTGGAAAGAACCCTCAAATGTGACACGACAAGCACTTGACTGGAACCCGCAGGGGAAAAGGAAGCGAAGACGCCCGAAGCAGACACGGAAGCAGAGCATTTTGGACGAGCTTAGGACCACTGGCCTGACATGGGAAGCAGCCAAGAAACTCGCCAATGACTGCAAAAAGTGGAAAATAACTGTTGAGGCCCTATGCTCCAGAAGGGGAAAAAGGATTAAGAGAGAGAGAAGAGCACCGGGATCGATGTAATTGACTTACCCGCCCCCACTACTTGTTGATCCTGAGCCAAAATTTGAAACCAATATTTTAGGGCCCGATACATTGGTTTTACCGCAAAATTCAGTCTTTGTGGTGTGGTGGCATGTGTGTTTCAATGAACTTGATGATAGAGGACTATAGGGCGCAAGTTCGTGGTAGGGCCTCTCATGAAAGACAGATCAGAATATTGAGGTCAGACTAATGTGGACCGCTTCTATCCAGAGGTAAAAAATATGTTTGATTAGAAACAACATCCTTACCTAGAGTTTAAAAAGAAAGCAGAAAGTATCGGTGACAATCAAAACCAACAACATCAGAGAGAGGAAGGCCTTCCTATACTGAAGGCCTATACCTCTTCTGACCAACAGAAGAAACACAAAAACTGTGCCTTTACCTGGAACCCACAAGGCTGATGGAAGAGAAGACGTTAAAAAATAGCTGGAGGTAGATACTGAGAGAGCTGGAAAAACAAAGTTTCAGCTGGAGGGAAGCAGAAAAGACTCTCCAGATTCAAGAGTAGTAGAGAAAAGCCATTGATTGCCGATGCTTCATTAGAAACAAGGGCTAAAGTAAAAAGTAATACATTCTATTTCTATCATGAAGTACATAATAATATCTCATGTATGCTCGTTACAATTCTGCATATCATCTTTTCCTAAAGCATACATTTCGTTTAATTCCTCTATCAGTTATTCGTTTACTATCCGAAACACTAAATTATGTATGGTTCCAAGAGATGTGCTTATCTATGCAAGTTCTGCTTGCTATTTTTAGTGAGTTTTTTTTCTTCTTAATTTCAATAATTTTTGCTGTTTCTTTTTTTTCTCTTTCGACAATGCCTGACATTTTACCAGTTCTATGCCTGCTTCAAATCACCCTTCTTTTTTTTTAAACTATGGGATTTCAGGCATCCATAAATTGAAATATAAAGATAAATTTCAACTGATACCAATGACGGAAACACAAAGAATATGTGCTGAATTTTGGACGAAACCACTTTGAGCTAAAGGTTGGGTCAAGCGGTGATGTATAAAAAAAATTCGCTAATACTAGGTAGGTTAGCGCTGTGGTAAATAGTTGTTAGCGAAAATCTTGTACACAGCGCTAAATGATGGGGCGGCAAAGGCGTTGAGTAATAAGAAGGGGCCTTTGAAAAAAGCTAGTGAAAGGAAAGGGGTGAGTATTAAACAGAAACATTAAGAAAAACTAATATAGGGTTTCGTTCAAATGCTCATTTGATGGCAATTGGAGATCCCTCTTTTGGTGGGAAAACAGACAATTCATTTTTAGCCTTGCCCGTCCACATAAACACACACACTCACACAACACATATACATCAGCTCGACATATATTTACTTAATTGTCAAAGTAACTACATTCATTTAACTTATCATTCACAAATCCTTAAGTAATAATTATATCAAGTATAATTAATTATTCTTTAGAAATACTACGCAATCTGTTTCAATAATCTTACTTATATATATAATCTTACTTATATAAGCATCTAGCCCGGCGTGCTGACAATTCTGCTGGCTCGCCGACTTAATAATAATAATAATAATAATAATAATAATAATAATAATAATAATAAT
>NC_068987.1:20591554-20594921 GCF_001194135.2 Octopus bimaculoides | reverse complement strand
ATGTATGTATGTATGTATGTATGTATGTATGTATGTATGTGTGTGATTGTCTGTGTGTGTTGATTGTATGTGTGCGCTGTGTCTGTGTAGACATATATTTATAGTAAATAATATATAACTCCATGCATACCTACATACATATACATTTGTGTGTGTATATATATATATATATATATATATGTGTGTGTGTGTGTGTATGTGTGTATATAAACACACGCACATACATATACACATAAATACACACATATATACAAATACATATTTACACACACACACACACACACAAACATATATATATAGAGATAGAGAGATAGATAGATAGATAGATAGATAGATAGATAGATAGATAGATAGATAGATAGATAGATATATGTATGTATATAGACACACGTAGATATATCCTCACACATATGTACACACATACTTATATGCATACATACACACATGCACACATACACACAAACACATAAGGCACACACTTATATAAGTAAATAATTATACAAATATACATATAAATATATATTATATGTTAAAATGACTGTTCCACAATGCAACTTTCTGTTTTGTTGAGAGAAAAACAACCAGACGGAGAAAAATTCTTCAAACGACTGAAACAAATAAAAGAATAAAAAAATATATACATGCATGTATGCGCATATATACACGTACACATAGTTGCCTGTACAAGATGTATAAATAGGTACAATAGTATATACATACTTGTATAGACGTCTGATCGTGTGTAACACAAACATACATCCATGCATACATTCAAACATACAAAACACATATATGTTTAATATGAACAGCTAGGCGCAATGTAAAACCATAAAGGAAAAATTTTATCGTCATCAATTGTGACTGAGAATGCTGAAGTGCTTATATTGCTAGAAATAAGAGTTAAAATTTCTAATGCGCTTCATAGAACATTAAGAGTTCACAACTCTTTTGTTTTGCAATATAAGGGCTTAAGCACCCTTAGTCAAAATTAGTTACGAGAATATATATATATAAAATTGAGAATGTGTGTGTGTGTGTGTGTGTGTGTGTGTGTGTGTGTCTGTGTGTCTGTGTGTGTGTGTCTGAGTCTGTGTGTATGTGTGAATCCCTAAAACTCCAGAAATACACAACCAATTTCATTCAAATTTTACACATGCCTTACTGTCCCGGTTGTGTTGTAGTCAAAAAATTTTAAAAACTTTTTGCATACTTCCAGCCCACAGCAACATCATATCTCCTCTGCAATTTTAGAACTTATAAATTTAGCTTCATAAGACGCTAACGTTACATTCAACTTGGGATGAAAGTAAACAAAGTTTGTTTTAGAAGCGTTTTAAGGGTTTCGTGAAAGGCTTGGTTGGAGACCCAACCTTCTGCGTTCTTTTACAAGGCTTAGAAAAGCTGAAGGACCACTGCAAAAAGTATGTGAATCTGAGAGGAGAATATGTTGGATAAAATCATAATTAACTGATCTGCTTGTTATTATTATTATTATTATTATTCAGGTCACTGCCTGGAATCGACCTCGGAATCTTGGGGTTTGTAGCCCACGCTCTTAACCACAACGCCATAGATTCCGAGTTCGATTCCAGGCAGTGACCTGAATAATAATGATCATAATAATAATAATAATAATAACATCGAAAAATGATCCTCTTGTATTTTCTTTTATACAAAACCAGGAACATTTCAGCACCCCCTCATACATATATACATACATACATACATACATACATACACATACCCGTTAGATTCACAAAGTCATGCTCTGAATACGAGCACTCACTCACTCACTCAATCATCCACTTCAGCTCTTCACAGTCACTCAAGTATAAACACCCGAGTGTTCCCTTCATCCTCGGTTGATGCTGCAGTTGTCATTGTTGTTGTTGTTTTTGTTGTTGCTGTCGTTGCTGTTGTTGATGATGATGATGATGTTTGTTTAGTCGACAGTAGTTTTTGATTGCTCTCTAATTGATCGGTGTTACGTTCAAAGCTCCGATCCAAGATTGACTTGGGACTAAGTAACAACAAAACAACATGATTAAACTAGTTACGCAAAGCACCGTAACGTCGGCCGCCCTTGTTGTTGAACGCACCGTGAACAGAATATCATTAAATAGTTTCGCATTTATTCTTATTAGTAACAAAACATCGTCGTAAATCGAAACCGTGAACTCTATATACAAATGAATTATTAAAAAGTAAATAAATAGGTGCAGGCGTGGCTGTGTGGTAAGAAGCTTGGCGGCGAGCTGGCAGAAACGTTAGCACGCCGAGCGAAATGCTTAGCGGTATTTCGTCTGCTGTTACGTTCTGAGTTCAAATTCCGCCGAGGTCGACTTTGCCCTTCATCCTTTTGGGGTCGATAAATTAAGTACCAGTTACGCACTGGGGTCGATGTAATCGACTTAATCCCTTTGTCTGTCCTTGTTTGTCCCCTCTATGTTTAGCCCCTTGTGGGCAATAAAGAAATAAGAATCTTGCTTCCCCCTCCATACTGAAAGAAACAATGTGTGTGTGTGTGTGTGCGTGTGTGTGCGTGTGTGTACATAACAGTTCTGCATAAGAGACTGATAGAATAAGTAGTAGGTTTAAAAAAAAAATAAGCATTGGGGTCGATTCGTTCGACTAAAACTAGGTGCAGGATGAATGGAGATAAAGAATCATACAGACCGAGCAGGAGGAGGAGGAGGAGGAAGAGATGACACAGTAGTTATGGGGAATGCTATACAAATGAGAAATTTGTTATACTTAATATTGTAAGGTAATTATTTTTCGTTTGAAAATTAGTACCCATTACATCATTTTTTTTTTTTCAAGAATTTTGTTAAAAGTTAAATTATAGAAATTTGATAAAAGTTAAATTATTATTATTGTATGGGTACCATATTTCCTGGTATTTTCTTCCAGGCTGGCAAAAGGCTACTTCCAAAATTGCCCATCATATGACAGGTAACCCTCTAGTATTATTAGCAGTCCTGTATTTATCTTCTTTTTATTTGCAAAGCAACTATAAAAATTGAAAACGTGAACTCCAGAAGCAAAACGAGACTTGTGTTTGTTGAATCATCTCAAAAATGTTTCCTTTTTACAATAAGGTACAAAGTCTGAAATTTTGGGGGGAGGATCCTTCTGATTTGGCGCACACCATTTTTTAAAATTTGTTTTATTTAGTGTGTTTTCTACCGAAACACTTTAAAACTTCGTATACTTGTATCTTTTGTCTTATAGCACAGAGAAAAAAATTTATATTCGAAGTTATTTCATGTTAAAAGTTATCGTATTTCGGTAATTTCAACCAATCACTGACGTCTATTGAGGTGAAAACAATTACTGCTGTGGATTGTCAACAACACGTTGTGGC
>NC_068987.1:20589420-20591245 GCF_001194135.2 Octopus bimaculoides | reverse complement strand
GTGTTTCGTTAGAAAACAAATGGTGTCCGCCAAATCAGAAAGATCCCAGGGGGCTAGTCGATAACACCGACCCCAAATGGATAAGTCGATTTTGGTGTCAGTTGAACGCAAAGTCTAAAGAAATGCCGTTAAGTATTTTTGTCCAACGTGCTAACGACTCTGCCAGTTCATCCCTTTTCTTTTTTTTCATTATATAATCAATCACATTTCTAATCTCTGATTAATGCTTAATGCTTAGTTGGAAAAGAGGGCAGAAGTCGATAAATATTAATTTTGAAAATTACTTTGTGTTTTTGCGTTGTTTATATTTATTGGCTTGCCTTATTAAAAAAAAAAATCTAAGATCAAAGACCCTCCCGACATGACTATCCCTGCTTTTTCTCAGAAGTAGTGTATTTATGAGCGCAATGTTATAGTATGGCTACGGAGTATGAACTTTACTTTGAGTCTTTGTGGTTATCGATTCGATTGTTCCTGCGTTGAAGTGGTAGACGTAACCCGATCCGAGTTTCACAAATTCCTGCCTGTCCCCTTGGGGTAGGTTAAGTCGACTTGACACTGTTAAAGACATCAAGGATATGTCAATGGGTTCAAAAACTTCCTCCCTCCCACTCATTAGTATTTGACGTCCTTGAAACAAACAAATAGCGACGCGCCCTTCCTCTTCTGTCCAAGCAATGATGATGATGATGATGATGATGATAATAATAATAATAATAATAATAATAATAATAATACTAATACTTCTACTACTACTACTACTACTACTACTAATAATAATAATAATAATAATAATAATGATAATAATAAATTCTGGTTTTATTGGCCACAAGGACTGACATAAATCAAAAACATGTAAGGACAAATACAGGATGAAAAGTACAAAGGGTTTTGCGAAAGAGAAAGGTCCGTGTAAACATTAATAACAGCGAAAAATATAACAAATAAAACTCAATAGGGGGAAGCGCTTTCAAAAGTCACTCGTGGAAAAACCCATAAAGGCCACGGGAGCCCGGTCAAAAAGGGGTAGAAAGCCCTTTGTCCTTTTATATTACCTTTTTTTTTTTTTACAGGTGTAACCTCAGAATTAGTCCGTTCATACTAGCCATTTTACCGACACTCATCCACCTTTCAATAAATTTGCTACGAGACAGCTCTTCCCTCTCTACTCTCATCTTCCGTTTCAAATAACGGTGTGTTTTATATTTTTGGCTAAACCACATTGAAACAGTTGTAGGGTTATGCAATAAAGAGTCTTGCTCAATCCATTTTCTGTTATCCATATTTTTGTACACACACACACATATATACATGTGTATAATACATATATAAATTTATATGTGTGTGTTTCTATCTATATACATTGAATATAGTGGAGGCGCAATGTCCAGTGGTTAGGGCAGCGGACTCGCGGTCATAGGGTCGCGGTTTCGATTCCCAGACCGGGCGTTGTGAGTGTTTATTGAGCGAAAACACCTAAAGCTCCACGAGGCTCCGGCAGGGGATGTTGGCGAACCCTGCTGTACTCTTCCACCACAACTTTCTCTCACTCTTTCTTCCTGTTTCTGTTATACCTGTATTTCAAAGCGTCAGCCTTGTCACACTGTGTCACGCTGAATATCCCCGAGACCTAGTTAAGGGTACACGTGTCTGTGGAATGCTCAGCCACTTGTACGTTAATTTCACGAGCAGGCTGTTCCGTTGATTGGATCAATTGGAACCCTCGACGTCGTAAGCGACGGAGTGCCAACAACAACAACATTGCATATAAATATATATAAGTGTATAAGAATATATGCATGTGTATATGCATATATAATAGATG
>NC_068987.1:20588538-20589018 GCF_001194135.2 Octopus bimaculoides | reverse complement strand
CATTAAGAAAGAAATAGAAAGAAATGTGTGTGTGTAGAGAGAGAGAGAGAGAGAGTGTGTGTATATATAAGAAACATAACGTTATGTCCGTCTAGTCAGTTTTGTAACGCGGATTCATTGCTTGGCGAGGCATATCTTGCCTTGTGTACGAGTGTGTGTGTGTGTGTGTGTGTGTGTGTGTGTGTGTGGTGAGAGGACCTTAGTTAAGGTTTCCTGAAGTTTGAAAACAAACACTGAAGAGACGTAACGCATAAACAGCCATAAAAATGTTTGGTATTTATGGGGGATTGGGAGATTGTTTATAAAACAAAGATTATTGTAAACACGAACACACACTTCCTTCATACATACATACATACATACATACATACATACATACATACATACATACATACCTGTATATGTATATACACACACAAGTACATACATACATGCATGCATACATACATACATGTATATACGTATGCATGTGATGTATAT